>NC_091161.1:1159230-1304262 GCF_040958095.1 Procambarus clarkii | reverse complement strand
TGCCCCTGTGAGTGTTCGGGTGAGGGTGTGTGTGTGTGTGTGTCCGGGTTTATGTGAGGTTTGGTTCCAGGGAAACATCCTTCCCCTCCCCCCCTTCCCATATCTCCTCCCTTATTCCCACCGTGGGTTCGAATCCCAGGTGATTAGACCTGCTCTAGGTCCATGGATCCAAGGTATCCATCCGTGGGCCCAACGGATTTCACCCCTTCCCCACTTTCCAAGGGCCTGGTCAATTCCAGCTATCCAGGGAACCTGTCGAAACAGAGGCAGCTACAGGAGGGGACACACAAATATTTGTGCCCTGCAGTTACACACCCGTTCCGACAGACTCGATCGCAATCTATCCAGATGAGAACACGTTCTCTTCCGACTAGACCACGCTGGAGTCGCTGTATGTCTCAAATTTGGTTCCTTTATTTATAGTTAGTATTTTTGGTGAATTAATTGATTTGTTTTAATTTTTTATTGACTTAGGTAGAACGATTTGGGGAGTTGGGGGGAGGGGGGTTGTGTGTAATGGATTGTCGAGATCGTGGTTGGTTAGTATTTATCTAGTTGTGTTCACCTAGTTGTGCTTGCGAGGGTTGAGCTCTACTCTTTCGGCCCGCCTCTCAACTGTCAATCAATCAATTATTACTAACTAATAAAAAACATTCCACACACACACACCCAGGAAGCAGCCCGTAACAGCTGTCTAACGCCCAGGTACATATTTACTGCTAGGTAACAGGGGCATCAGAATGATAGAAACTCTGCTGATTTCCGTTTGTTCCATCACCGGGGGATTGAATGAGCTAGGATTACGAGTCGAGAGCGACGTCCACTCAGCTATAAAGCCCCCTAGTTTGTGTATTGGTGCAAAAGATAATTTGGGAGAGGTTAAGGGAAAGGAATGATGTTTGGTGGCCTTGAAAGCTTTGGAGGGGAGGGGGGTTGGCAGTTATGAATTAAAATTGTTAATTATTTAAGATAGGATATATATGCAAAAGACGTTGCGAGATATAGTAAGAAAAGTGTTTCTGACTGAGGTTAGGTACTGTGTGATTGACTTCTATGTTAGGAAAAAGAACACTTATTACAAACTTAAATTATCTTTTGAAATGTTTCTTTTCAAATAGTTAAAAATTATTGTGTAAAAAACCTATGGTTGCCCTACCCAAAACAAACACACGTGAGCACAATTAGTCCACGGGATTCAGAGAGAGTGAGAGTGAACAGCGAAATAGTAACAAAAAATGTGACATTTAGGGGAAACTATGTCATTCAAACGTTAACCATATAAATTACAGTAACACTAACCGAGCGTCCACATACATATTCCAATCAATTTACATAAATAAACATTCACTAATATATTCCTTTAAAATGGACACACGCAGATAGTTGCAGTACACATGTCAGTTCAATTACTGGTACACATAAACACTCATAGCTGGACGTGTCTGTCCATCTTGACAATAGTAGACATGTAACAAAAAATGTGACAGTAATGGGAAACTATGTCCATTCAAACGTATAAATGTTAACCATGTAAATTACAGGAACACTAATCGCGCGCACACGTACATATGTCAATCAATTTACATAAATACACATTCACTAATGTGTACCTTTAAAAATGAACACATACAGATAATTACCGTACACATGTCAGTTCATTACAGGTACACATAAACACACATAGCTTCACGTGTCTGTCGGTCTTGCCAATAGTACACATGGATACGCACACAAAACAGTCCATTATCAATTAATGTGTGTGTGTGTGTGTATTTATTTCTCCTTGTATTTACTATATGTATCTGCAGAATCGAGTTATTAGCTCTTGAACCCCGCCTATCATATATATGTATTTTTCCTTTTTTTATATCTACTACATCTATTTCTCTCTAACACACACACACACACACACCTCACTTCGCTGGAAGACAGAAGAGTTGGGGGGACATGATAACCACATTCAAGATTCTGAAGGGAATTGATAGGGTAGATAAAGACAGGCTATTTAACACAAGGGGAACACGTACAAGGGGACACAGGTGGAAAACTAAGTGCCCAAATGAGCCACAGAGATATTAGAAAGAACTTTTTTAGTGTCAGAGTGGTGGACAAATGGAATGCATTAGGAAGAGATGTGGTGGAGGCTGACTCCATACACAGTTTCAAGTGTTGATATGATAGAGCCCGATAGACTCAGGAATCTGTACACCTGTTGATTGACGGTTGAGAGGCGGGACCAAAGAGCCAGAGCTCAACCCCCGCAAACACAACTAGGTGAGTACAACTAGGTGAGTACACACACACACACACAACACACACACACACACACACACACACACACACACACACACACACACACACACACACACACACACACACACACACACACACACACACACACACACACACACAAACTGGAGGCCTTCCGTCTAAACGGAGAGAGTTCGTTGGTTATAATCCTAATGGTCCCATATCGAATCTCAGTTGATGCAATAGCAAATCGACAGATATTCTTTAACCTGATTCGTCTGTTCACCGGCTCCCCTCCGACCGGGGAGCCAGTCGGCCGAGCGGACTTATCAAGTCCAGTGTCCTTCACTGGACACTGGACTTGTGATCGTGTGGTCCCGGGTTCGATTCCGGGCGCCGCCGAGAAACAATAGGCAGAGTTTCTTTCACCCTGTGCCCCTGTTACCTTGCAGTAAAACAGGTACCTGGGTGTTAGTCAGCTGTCACGGGCTGCTTCCTGGGGGTGGAGGCCTGGTCGAGGACCGGACCGCGGGGACACTAAAGCCCCGAAATCATCTGAAGAAGAACCTCAAGAGATAAGCACAAATGAATCCATCAATGGATCCATCTATCTATCTACTTATATCTGTCAATCCATCAATCTATCTTCCCATAAACCAACCATTTATCATTATATACATCTATCTATCCATTTATCCGTCCATCAACTCTTCTGTCTATCCATCCATCTACTCATATGTCTTTCCATCCATCAGATAGACGGATGCATCTATGCATCCGTCTATCCGTCAATGTATATATTTAGGCAATCAATGTAAACATCCATCTATCTACTTATATAAATTTTCCTTTAATCCCTGTTTCACTTGCACCACTCCCCCCATTTTCTCCCTCTGCATCCCTGTTTCACCTGCACCACTCCCCCTGTTTCCACCATCCCCATCCCTGTTTCACCTGCACCACTCCCCCTGTTCCGCCATCCCATCCCTGTTTCACCTGCACCACTCCCCCTGTTCCCCCATCCCCATCCCTGTTTCACTTGCACCACTCCCCTATTCCCCCATCCCCATCCCTGTTTCACTTGCACCACTCCCCCTATTCCCCATCCCCATTCCTGTTTCACTTGCACCACTCCCCCTGTTCCCCATCCCCATCCCTGTTTCACTTGCACCACTCCCCCTCTTCCCCCATCCCCATCCCTGTTTCACTTGCTCCACTCCCCCTGTTCCCCTATCCCCATCCCTGTTTCACCTGCACCACTCCCCCTGTTCCCCCATCCCCATCCCTGTTTCACCTGCACCACTCCCCCTGTTCCCCCATCCCCATCCCTGTTTCACCTGCACCACTCCCCCTGTTCCCCCATCCCTGTTTCACTTGCACCACTCCCCCTATTCCCCCATCCCCATTCCTGTTTCACATGTACAGCACCCCCTGTTCGCCCCTCTTCCTCCCTGTTTCACCTGCACCACTCCCCCTGTTCCCTCTTTTCATTCCACCTCTAAATCCCGTATCCTCCCCCCCCCCACCACCACGTTTGCACCTCTTCCTTTAACTTAAATCAGGACCAATAAACTACTTTATGTGTTTAATTTAGGTTTTTTCTAAGTACGAAAAAGTCTTCAGCCATCTCAAGCATTATTTTACAATTAACTTTAATTAAATTGGTAAGGGGGGGTTGGGTGATAAGAATAATTAATAATTATTCCTAAATCCTTTAGCTAAAGTCAACACTGACCAACCTATGCCCGTTCCCTACCCCAGACCATTCCCTCTACAAATACATTAATTTAGTAATAATAAGCCTTAATAATATATTAATAAATAAATTTTAAAATAAATCTGTGTATGGCTGCAGCCTCCAGCATGTGGCGTCATTACATAGACAGACATTCTCTTTATATATATATATATATATATATATATATATATATATATATATATATATATATATATATATATATATATATATATATATATATATATCAATTTACATAAATAAATATTCACTAATATATTCCTTTAAAATTGACACAATCGGATTAAGGCGTCCTGTACATACCAGTTGCATTGCTCCTGGCAGTATGGGTTCGAGTCACTTCTGGCATGTGAGTTTTCAGTTGCATATAGTCCTGGGGACCATTAAGGCTTGTTTGCATGTGTATATATATATATATATATATATATATATATATATATATATATATATATATATATATATATATATATATATATATATTTAAAAAATCTGTCATATTTGTAAATTAAATAATAAATATTTTATTATTAAATTTAATTTATTTTTAATATTAATATAATTATTTAATAATTTAATAAAATAATAATTTATTAAAAAACATTAATTTGATTTATTTATTTAATAAAATTAAATAATAAATAATAAATTAAATATTGATATATACTTGTGTGTCCAGGAGGCCATCTGTGTCCCCTCAGATGGTCTCCCTTATCACAGTTTGTGTCTGTGTGTGAGTGTCCGGGCGAGTGTGTGTGAGTGTGAGTGTCCCTGTGAGTGTCCGGGTGCGTGTGTGTCCGGTTATACCTGTGGGTCCAGGAGGCCATCTGTGTCCCCTCAGATGGTCTCCCTTATCGCAGTCTATGGGTGTGTGTGAGTGTGAGTGCCCCTGTGAGTGTTCGGGTGAGGGTGTGTGTGTGTGTGTGTGTCCGGATTTATGTGAGGTTTGGTTCCAGGGAAACATCCTTCCCCTCCCCCCCTTCCCATATCTCCTCCCTTATTCCCACCGTGGGTTCGAATCCCAGGTGATTAGACCTGCTCTAGGTCCATGGATCCAAGGTATCCATCCGTGGGCCCAACGGATTTCACCCCTTCCCCACTTTCCAAGGGCCTGGTCAATTCCAGCTATCCAGGGAACCTGTCGAAACAGAGGCAGCTACAGGAGGGGACACACAAATATTTGTGCCCTGCAGTTACACACCCGTTCCGACAGACTCGATCGCAATCTATCCAGATGAGAACACGTTCTCTTCCGACTAGACCACGCTGGAGTCGCTGTATGTCTCAAATTTGGTTCCTTTATTTATAGTTAGTATTTTTGGTGAATTAATTGATTTGTTTTAATTTTTTATTGACTTAGGTAGAACGATTTGGGGAGTTGGGGGGAGGGGGGGTTGTGTGTAATGGATTGTCGAGATCGTGGTTGGATAGTATTTATCTAGTTGTGTTCACCTAGTTGTGCTTGCGAGGGTTGAGCTCTACTCTTTCGGCCCGCCTCTCAACTGTCAATCAATCAATTATTACTAACTAATAAAAAACATTCCACACACACACACCCAGGAAGCAGCCCGTAACAGCTGTCTAACGCCCAGGTACATATTTACTGCTAGGTAACAGGGGCATCAGAATGATAGAAACTCTGCTGATTTCCGTTTGTTCCATCACCGGGGGATTGAATGAGCTAGGATTACGAGTCGAGAGCGACGTCCACTCAGCTATAAAGCCCCCTAGTTTGTGTATTGGTGCAAAAGATAATTTGGGAGAGGTTAAGGGAAAGGAATGATGTTTGGTGGCCTTGAAAGCTTTGGAGGGGAGGGGGGTTGGCAGTTATGAATTAAAATTGTTAATTATTTAAGATAGGATATATATGCAAAAGACGTTGCGAGACATAGTAAGAAAAGTGTTTCTGACTGAGGTTAGGTACTGTGTGATTGACTTCTATGTTAGGAAAAAGAACACTTATTACAAACTTAAATTATCTTTTGAAATGTTTCTTTTCAAATAGTTAAAAATTATTGTGTAAAAAAACTATGGTTGCCCTACCCAAAACAAACACACGTGAGCACAATTAGTCCACGGGATTCAGAGAGAGTGAGAGTGAACAGCGAAATAGTAACAAAAAATGTGACATTTAGGGGAAACTATGTCATTCAAACGTTAACCATATAAATTACAGTAACACTAACCGAGCGTCCACATACATATTCCAATCAATTTACATAAATAAATATTCACTAATATATTCCTTTAAAATAGACACACGCAGATAGTTGCAGTACACATGTCAGTTCAATTACTGGTACACATAAACACTCATAGCTGGACGTGTCTGTCCATCTTGACAATAGTAGACATGTAACAAAAAATGTGACAGTAATGGGAAACTATGTCATTCAAACGTATAAATGTTAACCATGTAAATTACAGGAACACTAATCGCGCGCACACGTACATATGTCAATCAATTTACATAAATACACATTCACTAATGTGTACCTTTAAAATGGACACATACAGATAATTACCGTACACATGTCAGTTCAATTACAGGTACACATAAACACACATAGCTTCACGTGTCTGTCGGTCTTGCCAATAGTACACATGGATACGCACACAAAACAGTCCATTATCAATTAATGTGTGTGTGTGTGTGTATTTATTTTCTCCTTGTATTTACTATATGTATCTGCAGAATCGAGTTATTAGCTCTTGGACCCCGCCTATCATATATATGTATTTTTCCTTTTTTTATATCTACTACATCTATTTCTCTCTAACACACACACACACACACACACACACACCTCACTTCGCTGGAAGACAGAAGAGTTGGGGGGGACATGATAACCACATTCAAGATTCTGAAGGGAATTGATAGGGTAGATAAAGACAGGCTATTTAACACAAGGGGAACACGTACAAGGGGACACAGGTGGAAACTAAGTGCCCAAATGAGCCACAGAGATATTAGAAAGAACTTTTTTAGTGTCAGAGTGGTGGACAAATGGAATGCATTAGGAAGAGATGTGGTGGAGGCTGACTCCATACACAGTTTCAAGTGTTGATATGATAGAGCCCGATAGGCTCAGGAATCTGTACACCTGTTGATTGACGGTTGAGAGGCGGGACCAAAGAGCCAGAGCTCAACCCCCGCAAACACAACTAGGTGAGTACAACTAGGTGAGTACACACACACACACACAAACACACACACACACACACACACACACACACACACACACACAAACTGGAGGCCTACCGTCTAAACGGAGAGAGTTCGTTGGTTATAATCCTAATGGTCCCATATCGAATCTCAGTTGATGCAATAGCAAATCGACAGATATTCTTTAACCTGATTCGCCTGTTCACCGGCTCCCCTCCGACCGGGGAGCCAGTCGGCCGAGCGGACTTATCAAGTCCAGTGTCCTTCACTGGACACTGGACTTGTGATCGTGTGGTCCCGGGTTCGATTCCGGGCGCCGCCGAGAAACAATATGCAGAGTTTCTTTCACCCTGTGCCCCTGTTACCTTGCAGTAAAACAGGTACCTGGGTGTTAGTCAGCTGTCACGGGCTGCTTCCTGGGGGTGGAGGCCTGGTCGAGGACCGGACCGCGGGGACACTAAAGCCCCGAAATCATCTCAAGAAGAACCTCAAGAGATAAGCACAAATGAATCCATCAATGGATCCATCTATCTATCTACTTATATCTGTCAATCCATCAATCTATCTTCCCATAAACCAACCATTTATCATTATATACATCTATCTATCCATTTATCCGTCCATCAACTCTTCTGTCTATCCATCCATCTACTCATATGTCTTTCTATCCATCAGATAGACGGATGCATCTATGCATCCGTCTATCCGTCAATGTATATATTTAGCAATCAATGTAAACATCCATCTATCTACTTATATAAATTTTCCTTTAATCCCTGTTTCACTTGCACCACTCCCCCCATTTTCTCCCTCTGCATCCCTGTTTCACCTGCACCACTCCCCCTGTTCCACCATCCCCATCCCTGTTTCACCTGCACCACTCCCCCTGTTCCCCCATCCCCATCCCTGTTTCACTTGCACCACTCCCCCTCTTCCCCCATCCCCATCCCTGTTTCACTTGCACCACTCCCCCTGTTCCCCTATCCCCATCCCTGTTTCACCTGCACCACTCCCCCTGTTCCCCCATCCCCATCCCTGTTTCACCTGCACCACTCCCCCTGTTCCCCCATCCCCATCCCTGTTTCACCTGCACCACTCCCCCTGTTCCCCCATCCCTGTTTCACTTGCACCACTCCCCCTATTCCCCCATCCCCATTCCTGTTTCACATGTACAGCACCCCCTGTTCGCCCCTCTTCCTCCCTGTTTCACCTGCACTACTCCCCCTGTTCCCTCTTTTCATTCCACCTCTAAATCCCGTATCCTCCCCCCCCCCCCCCCACCACCACCTTTGCACCTCTTCCTTTAACTTAAATCAGGACCAATAAACTACTTTATGTGTTTAATTTAGGTTTTTTCTAAGTACGAAAAAGTCTTCAGCCATCTCAAGCATTATTTTACAATTAACTTTAATTAAATTGGTAAGGGGGGGTTGGGTGATAAGAATAATTAATAATTATTCCTAAATCCTTTAGCTAAAGTCAACACTGACCAACCTGTGCCCGTTCCCTACCCCAGACCATTCCCTCTACAAATACATTAATTTAGTAATAATAAGCCTTAATAATATATTAATAAATAAATTTTAAAATAAATCTGTGTATGGCTGCAGCCTCCAGCATGTGGCGTCATTACATAGACAGACATTCTCTTTATATATATATATATATATATATATATATATATATATATATATATATATATATATATATATATATATATATATATACATATATATATATATATATATATATATATATATATATATATATATATATATATATATATATATATATATATATATCAATTTACATAAATAAATATTCACTAATATATTCCTTTAAAATTGACACAATCGGATTAAGGCGTCCTGTACATACCAGTTGCATTGCTCCTGGCAGTATGGGTTCGAGTCACTTCAGGCATGTGAGTTTTCAGTTGCATATAGTCCTGGGGACCATTAAGGCTTGTTTGCATGTGTATATATATATATATATATATATATATATATATATATATATATATATATATATATATATATATATATATATATATATATATATATATATATATATATATATATATATATATTTAAAAAATCTGTCATATTTGTAAATTAAATAATAAATATTTTATTATTAAATTTAATTTATTTTTTATATTAATATAATTATTTAATAATTTAATAAAATAATAATTTATTAAAAAACATTAATTTGATTTATTTATTTAATAAAATTAAATAATAAATAATAAATTAAATATTGATATATACTTGTGTGTCCAGGAGGCTATCTGTGTCCCCTCAGATGGTCTCCCTTATCACAGTTTGTGTCTGTGTGTGAGTGTCCGGGCGAGTGTGTGTGAGTGTGAGTGTCCCTGTGAGTGTCCGGGTGCGTGTGTGTCCGGTTATACCTGTGGGTCCAGGAGGCCATCTGTGTCCCCTCAGATGGTCTCCCTTATCACAGTCTATGGGTGTGTGTGAGTGTGAGTGCCCCTGTGAGTGTTCGGGTGAGGGTGTGTGTGTGTGTGTGTGTCCGGGTTTATGTGAGGTTTGGTTCCAGGGAAACATCCTTCCCCTCCCCCCCTTCCCATATCTCCTCCCTTATTCCCACCGTGGGTTCGAATCCCAGGTGATTAGACCTGCTCTAGGTCCATGGATCCAAGGTATCCATCCGTGGGCCCAACGGATTTCACCCCTTCCCCACTTTCCAAGGGCCTGGTCAATTCCAGCTATCCAGGGAACCTGTCGAAACAGAGGCAGCTACAGGAGGGGACACACAAATATTTGTGCCCTGCAGTTACACACCCGTTCCGACAGACTCGATCGCAATCTATCCAGATGAGAACACGTTCTCTTCCGACTAGACCACGCTGGAGTCGCTGTATGTCTCAAATTTGGTTCCTTTATTTATAGTTAGTATTTTTGGTGAATTAATTGATTTGTTTTAATTTTTTATTGACTTAGGTAGAACGATTTGGGGAGTTGGGGGGGAGGGGGGGTTGTGTGTAATGGATTGTCGAGATCGTGGTTGGATAGTATTTATCTAGTTGTGTTCACCTAGTTGTGCTTGCGAGGTTTGAGCTCTACTCTTTCGGCCCGCCTCTCAACTGTCAATCAATCAATTATTACTAACTAATAAAAAACATTCCACACACACACACCCAGGAAGCAGCCCGTAACAGCTGTCTAACGCCCAGGTACATATTTACTGCTAGGTAACAGGGGCATCAGAATGATAGAAACTCTGCTGATTTCCGTTTGTTCCATCACCGGGGGATTGAATGAGCTAGGATTACGAGTCGAGAGCGACGTCCACTCAGCTATAAAGCCCCCTAGTTTGTGTATTGGTGCAAAAGATAATTTGGGAGAGGTTAAGGGAAAGGAATGATGTTTGGTGGCCTTGAAAGCTTTGGAGGGGAGGGGGGTTGGCAGTTATGAATTAAAATTGTTAATTATTTAAGATAGGATATATATGCAAAAGACGTTGCGAGATATAGTAAGAAAAGTGTTTCTGACTGAGGTTAGGTACTGTGTGATTGACTTCTATGTTAGGAAAAAGAACCCTTATTACAAACTTAAATTATCTTTTGAAATGTTTCTTTTCAAATAGTTAAAAATTATTGTGTAAAAAACCTATGGTTGCCCTACCCAAAACAAACACACGTGAGCACAATTAGTCCACGGGATTCAGAGAGAGTGAGAGTGAACAGCGAAATAGTAACAAAAAATGTGACATTTAGGGGAAACTATGTCATTCAAACGTTAACCATATAAATTACAGTAACACTAACCGAGCGTCCACATACATATTCCAATCAATTTACATAAATAAATATTCACTAATATATTCCTTTAAAATGGACACACGCAGATAGTTGCAGTACACATGTCAGTTCAATTACTGGTACACATAAACACTCATAGCTGGACGTGTCTGTCCATCTTGACAATAGTAGACATGTAACAAAAAATGTGACAGTAATGGGAAACTATGTCATTCAAACGTATAAATGTTAACCATGTAAATTACAGGAACACTAATCGCGCGCACACGTACATATGTCAATCAATTTACATAAATACACATTCACTAATGTGTACCTTTAAAATGGACACATACAGATAATTACCGTACACATGTCAGTTCAATTACAGGTACACATAAACACACATAGCTTCACGTGTCTGTCGGTCTTGCCAATAGTACACATGGATACGCACACAAAACAGTCCATTATCAATTAATGTGTGTGTGTGTGTGTATTTATTTTCTCCTTGTATTTACTATATGTATCTGCACAATCGAGTTATTAGCTCTTGGACCCCGCCTATCATATATATGTATTTTTCCTTTTTTTATATCTACTACATCTATTTCTCTCTAACACACACACACACACACACACACACACACCTCACTTCGCTGGAAGACAGAAGAGTTGGGGGGGACATGATAACCACATTCAAGATTCTGAAGGGAATTGATAGGGTAGATAAAGACAGGCTATTTAACACAAGGGGAACACGTACAAGGGGACACAGGTGGAAACTAAGTGCCCAAATGAGCCACAGAGATATTAGAAAGAACTTTTTTAGTGTCAGAGTGGTGGACAAATGGAATGCATTAGGAAGAGATGTGGTGGAGGCTGACTCCATACACAGTTTCAAGTGTAGATATGATAGAGCCCGATAGGCTCAGGAATCTGTACACCTGTTGATTGACGGTTGAGAGGCGGGACCAAAGAGCCAGAGCTCAACCCCCGCAAACACAACTAGGTTAGTACAACTAGGTGAGTACACACACACACACACACACACACACACACACACACACACACACACACACAAACTGGAGGCCTACCGTCTAAACGGAGAGAGTTCGTTGGTTATAATCCTAATGGTCCCATATCGAATCTCAGTTGATGCAATAGCAAATCGACAGATATTCTTTAACCTGATTCGCCTGTTCACCGGCTCCCCTCCGACCGGGGAGCCAGTCGGCCGAGCGGACTTATCAAGTCCAGTGTCCTTCACTGGACACTGGACTTGTGATCGTGTGGTCCCGGGTTCGATTCCGGGCGCCGCCGAGAAACAATATGCAGAGTTTCTTTCACCCTGTGCCCCTGTTACCTTGCAGTAAAACAGGTACCTGGGTGTTAGTCAGCTGTCACGGGCTGCTTCCTGGGGGTGGAGGCCTGGTCGAGGACCGGACCGCGGGGACACTAAAGCCCCGAAATCATCTCAAGAAGAACCTCAAGAGATAAGCACAAATGAATCCATCAATGGATCCATCTATCTATCTACTTATATCTGTCAATCCATCAATCTATCTTCCCATAAACCAACCATTTATCATTATATACATCTATCTATCCATTTATCCGTCCATCAACTCTTCTGTCTATCCATCCATCTACTCATATGTCTTTCCATCCATCAGATAGACGGATGCATCTATGCATCCGTCTATCCGTCAATGTATATATTTAGCAATCAATGTAAACAT
Organism: Procambarus clarkii; assembly: GCF_040958095.1. NCBI lineage: Eukaryota > Metazoa > Arthropoda > Malacostraca > Decapoda > Cambaridae > Procambarus > Procambarus clarkii. Next base: position 1,291,585 of record NC_091161.1, on the reverse strand, counting down.
CCATCTATCTACTTATATAAATTTTCCTTTAATCCCTGTTTCACTTGCACCACTCCCCCCATTTTCTCCCTCTGCATCCCTGTTTCACCTGCACCACTCCCCCTGTTCCACCATCCCCATCCCTGTTTCACCTGCAAAACTCCCCCTGTTCCCCCATCCCCATCCCTGTTTCACTTGCACCACTCCCCCTCTTCCCCCATCCCCATCCCTGTTTCACTTGCACCACTCCCCCTGTTCCCCTATCCCCATCCCTGTTTCACCTGCACCACTTCCCCTGTTCCCCCATCCCCATCCCTGTTTCACCTGCACCACTCCCCCTGTTCCCCCATCCCCATCCCTGTTTCACCTGCACCACTCCCCCTGTTCCCCCATCCCTGTTTCACTTGCACCACTCCCCCTATTCCCCCATCCCCATTCCTGTTTCACATGTACAGCACCCCCTGTTCGCCCCTCTTCCTCCCTGTTTCACCTGCACTACTCCCCCTGTTCCCTCTTTTCATTCCACCTCTAAATCCCGTATCCTCCCCCCCCCCACCACCACCTTTGCACCTCTTCCTTTAACTTAAATCAGGACCAATAAACTACTTTATGTGTTTAATTTAGGTTTTTTTCTAAGTACGAAAAAGTCTTCAGCCATCTCAAGCATTATTTTACAATTAACTTTAATTAAATTGGTAAGGGGGGGTTGGGTGATAAGAATAATTAATAATTATTCCTAAATCCTTTAGCTAAAGTCAACACTGACCAACCTATGCCCGTTCCCTACCCCAGACCATTCCCTCTACAAATACATTAATTTAGTAATAATAAGCCTTAATAATATATTAATAAATAAATTTTAAAATAAATCTGTGTATGGCTGCAGCCTCCAGCATGTGGCGTCATTACATAGACAGACATTCTCTTTATATATATATATATATATATATATATATATATATATATATATATCAATTTACATAAATAAATATTCACTAATATATTCCTTTAAAATTGACACAATCGGATTAAGGCGTCCTGTACATACCAGTTGCATTGCTCCTGGCAGTATGGGTTCGAGTCACTTCTGGCATGTGAGTTTTCAGTTGCATATAGTCCTGGGGACCATTAAGGCTTGTTTGCATGTGTATATATATATATATATATATATATATATATATATATATATATATATATATATATATATATATATATATATATATATATATATATATATATATATATATATATATATATATATTTAAAAAATCTGTCATATATGTAAATTAAATAATAAATATTTTATTATTAAATTTAATTTATTTTTTATATTAATATAATTATTTAATAATTTAATAAAATAATAATTTATTAAAAAACATTAATTTGATTTATTTATTTAATAAAATTAAATAATAAATAATAAATTAAATATTGATATATACTTGTGTGTCCAGGAGGCCATCTGTGTCCCCTCAGATGGTCTCCCTTATCACAGTTTGTGTCTGTGTGTGAGTGTCCGGGCGAGTGTGTGTGAGTGTCCCTGTGAGTGTCCGGGTGCGTGTGTGTCCGGTTATACCTGTGGGTCCAGGAGGCCATCTGTGTCCCCTCAGATGGTCTCCCTTATCACAGTCTATGGGTGTGTGTGAGTATGAGTGCCCCTGTGAGTGTTCGGGTGAGGGTGTGTGTGTGTGTGTGTGTCCGGGTTTATGTGAGGTTTGGTTCCAGGGAAACATCCTTCCCCTCCCCCCCTTCCCATATCTCCTCCCTTATTCCCACCGTGGGTTCGAATCCCAGGTGATTAGACCTGCTCTAGGTCCATGGATCCAAGGTATCCATCCGTGGGCCCAACGGATTTCACCCCTTCCCCACTTTCCAAGGGCCTGGTCAATTCCAGCTATCCAGGGAACCTGTCGAAACAGAGGCAGCTACAGGAGGGGACACACAAATATTTGTGCCCTGCAGTTACACACCCGTTCCGACAGACTCGATCGCAATCTATCCAGATGAGAACACGTTCTCTTCCGACTAGACCACGCTGGAGTCGCTGTATGTCTCAAATTTGGTTCCTTTATTTATAGTTAGTATTTTTGGTGAATTAATTGATTTGTTTTAATTTTTTATTGACTTAGGTAGAACGATTTGGGGAGTTGGGGGGAGGGGGGGTTGTGTGTAATGGATTGTCGAGATCGTGGTTGGATAGTATTTATCTAGTTGTGTTCACCTAGTTGTGCTTGCGAGGGTTGAGCTCTACTCTTTCGGCCCGCCTCTCAGCTGTCAATCAATCAATTATTACTAACTAATAAAAAACATTCCACACACACACACCCAGGAAGCAGCCCGTAACAGCTGTCTAACGCCCAGGTACATATTTACTGCTAGGTAACAGGGGCATCAGAATGATAGAAACTCTGCTGATTTCCGTTTGTTCCATCACCGGGGGATTGAATGAGCTAGGATTACGAGTCGAGAGCGACGTCCACTCAGCTATAAAGCCCCCTAGTTTGTGTATTGGTGCAAAAGATAATTTGGGAGAGGTTAAGGGAAAGGAATGATGTTTGGTGGCCTTGAAAGCTTTGGAGGGGAGGGGGGTTGGCAGTTATGAATTAAAATTGTTAATTATTTAAGATAGGATATATATGCAAAAGACGTTGCGAGATATAGTAAGAAAAGTGTTTCTGACTGAGGTTAGGTACTGTGTGATTGACTTCTATGTTAGGAAAAAGAACACTTATTACAAACTTAAATTATCTTTTGAAATGTTTCTTTTCAAATAGTTAAAAATTATTGTGTAAAAAACCTATGGTTGCCCTACCCAAAACAAACACACGTGAGCACAATTAGTCCACGGGATTCAGAGAGAGTGAGAGTGAACAGCGAAATAGTAACAAAAAATGTGACATTTAGGGGAAACTATGTCATTCAAACGTTAACCATATAAATTACAGTAACACTAACCGAGCGTCCACATACATATTCCAATCAATTTACATAAATAAATATTCACTAATATATTCCTTTAAAATGGACACACGCAGATAGTTGCAGTACACATGTCAGTTCAATTACTGGTACACATAAACACTCATAGCTGGACGTGTCTGTCCATCTTGACAATAGTAGACATGTAACAAAAAATGTGACAGTAATGGGAAACTATGTCATTCAAACGTGTAAATGTTAACCATGTAAATTACAGGAACACTAATCGCGCGCACACGTACATATGTCAATCAATTTACATAAATACACATTCACTAATGTGTACCTTTAAAATGGACACATACAGATAATTACCGTACACATGTCAGTTCAATTACAGGTACACATAAACACACATAGCTTCACGTGTCTGTCGGTCTTGCCAATAGTACACATGGATACGCACACAAAACAGTCCATTATCAATTAATGTGTGTGTGTGTGTGTATTTATTTTCTCCTTGTATTTACTATATGTATCTGCAGAATCGAGTTATTAGCTCTTGGACCCGCCTATCATATATATGTATTTTTCCTTTTTTTTATATCTACTACATCTATTTCTCTCTAACACACACACACACACACACCTCACTTCGCTGGAAGACAGAAGAGTTGGGGGGGACATGATAACCACATTCAAGATTCTGAAGGGAATTGATAGGGTAGATAAAGACAGGCTATTTAACACAAGGGGAACACGTACAAGGGGACACAGGTGGAAACTAAGTGCCCAAATGAGCCACAGAGATATTAGAAGGAACTTTTTTAGTGTCAGAGTGGTGGACAAATGGAATGCATTAGGAAGAGATGTGGTGGAGGCTGACTCCATACACCGTTTCAAGCGTAGATATGATAGAGCCCGATAGGCTCAGGAATCTGTACACCTGTTGATTGACGGTTGAGAGGCGGGACCAAAGAGCCAGAGCTCAACCCCCGCAAACACAACTAGGTGAGTACAACTAGGTGAGTACACACACACACACACACACACACACACACACACACACACACACACACACACACACACACACACACACACACACACACACACACACACACACACACAAACTGGAGGCCTACCGTCTAAACGGAGAGAGTTCGTTGGTTATAATCCTAATGGTCCCATATCGAATCTCAGTTGATGCAATAGCAAATCGACAGATATTCTTTAACCTGATTCGCCTGTTCACCGGCTCCCCTCCGACCGGGGAGCCAGTCGGCCGAGCGGACTTATCAAGTCCAGTGTCCTTCACTGGACACTGGACTTGTGATCGTGTGGTCCCGGGTTCGATTCCGGGCGCCGCCGAGAAACAATAGGCAGAGTTTCTTTCACCCTGTGCCCCTGTTACCTTGCAGTAAAACAGGTACCTGGGTGTTAGTCAGCTGTCACGGGCTGCTTCCTGGGGGTTGAGGCCTGGTCGAGGACCGGACCGCGGGGACACTAAAGCCCCGAAATCATCTCAAGAAGAACCTCAAGAGATAAGCACAAATGAATCCATCAATGGATCCATCTATCTATCTACTTATATCTGTCAATCCATCAATCTATCTTCCCATAAACCAACCATTTATCATTATATACATCTATCTATCCATTTATCCGTCCATCAACTCTTCTCTCTATCCATCCATCTACTCATATGTCTTTCCATCCATCAGATAGACGGATGCATCTATGCATCCGTCTATCCGTCAATGTATATATTTAGCAATCAATGTAAACATCCATCTATCTACTTATATAAATTTTCCTTTAATCCCTGTTTCACTTGCACCACTCCCCCCATTTTCTCCCTCTGCATCCCTGTTTCACCTGCACCACTCCCCCTGTTCCACCATCCCCATCCCTGTTTCACCTGCACCACTCCCCCTGTTCCCCCATCCCCATCCCTGTTTCACTTGCACCACTCCCCCTCTTCCCCCATCCCCATCCCTGTTTCACTTGCACCACTCCCCCTGTTCCCCTATCCCCATCCCTGTTTCACCTGCACCACTCCCCCTGTTCCCCCATCCCCATCCCTGTTTCACCTGCACCACTCCCCCTGTTCCCCCATCCCCATCCCTGTTTCACCTGCACCACTCCCCCTGTTCCCCCATCCCTGTTTCACTTGCACCACTCCCCCTATTCCCCCATCCCCATTCCTGTTTCACATGTACAGCACCCCCTGTTCGCCCCTCTTCCTCCCTGTTTCACCTGCACTACTCCCCCTGTTCCCTCTTTTCATTCCACCTCTAAATCCCGTATCCTCCCCCCCCCCCACCACCACCTTTGCACCTCTTCCTTTAACTTAAATCAGGACCAATAAACTACTTTATGTGTTTAATTTAGGTTTTTTCTAAGTACGAAAAAGTCTTCAGCCATCTCAAGCATTATTTTACAATTAACTTTAATTAAATTGGTAAGGGGGGGTTGGGTGATAAGAATAATTAATAATTATTCCTAAATCCTTTAGCTAAAGTCAACACTGACCAACCTATGCCCGTTCCCTACCCCAGACCATTCCCTCTACAAAAACATTAATTTAGTAATAATAAGCCTTAATAATATATTAATAAATAAATTTTAAAATAAATCTGTGTATGGCTGCAGCCTCCAGCATGTGGCGTCATTACATAGACAGACATTCTCTTTATATATATATATATATATATATATATATATATATATATATATATATATATATATATATATATATATATATATATATACACATATATATATATATATATATATATATATATATATATATATATATATATATATATATATATATATATATATATATATATACATATATATCAATTTACATAAATAAATATTCACTAATATATTCCTTTAAAATTGACACAATCGGATTAAGGCGTCCTGTACATACCAGTTGCATTGCTCCTGGCAGTATGGGTTCGAGTCACTTCTGGCATGTGAGTTTTCAGTTGCATATAGTCCTGGGGACCATTAAGGCTTGTTTGCATGTATATATATATATATATATATATATATATATATATATATATATATATATATATATATATATATATATATATATATATATGTATATATATTTAAAAAATCTGTCATATTTGTAAATTAAATAATAAATATTTTATTATTAAATTTAATTTATTTTTTTATATTAATATAATTATTTAATAATTTAATAAAATAATAATTTATTAAAAAACATTAATTTGATTTATTTATTTAATAAAATTTAATAATAAATAATAAATTAAATATTGATATATACTTGTGTGTCCAGGAGGCCATCTGTGTCCCCTCAGATGGTCTCCCTTATCACAGTTTGTGTCTGTGTGTGAGTGTCCGGGCGAGTGTGTGTGAGTGTGAGTGTCCCTGTGAGTGTCCGGGTGCGTGTGTGTCCGGTTATACCTGTGGGTCCAGGAGGCCATCTGTGTCCCCTCAGATGGTCTCCCTTATCACAGTCTATGGGTGTGTGTGAGTGTGAGTGCCCCTGTGAGTGTTCGGGTGAGGGTGTGTGTGTGTGTGTGTGTCCGGGTTTATGTGAGGTTTGGTTCCAGGGAAACATCCTTCCCCTCCCCCCCCTTCCCATATCTCCTCCCTTATTCCCACCGTGGGTTCGAATCCCAGGTGATTAGACCTGCTCTAGGTCCATGGATCCAAGGTATCCATCCGTGGGCCCAACGGATTTCACCCCTTCCCCACTTTCCAAGGGCCTGGTCAATTCCAGCTATCCAGGGAACTTGTCGAAACAGAGGCAGCTGCAGGAGGGGACACACAAATATTTGTGCCCTGCAGTTACACACCCGTTCCGACAGACTCGATCGCAATCTATCCAGATGAGAACACGTTCTCTTCCGACTAGACCACGCTGGAGTCGCTGTATGTCTCAAATTTGGTTCCTTTATTTATAGTTAGTATTTTTGGTGAATTAATTGATTTGTTTTAATTTTTTATTGACTTAGGTAGAACGATTTGGGGAGTTGGGGGGAGGGGGGGTTGTGTGTAATGGATTGTCGAGATCGTGGTTGGTTAGTATTTATCTAGTTGTGTTCACCTAGTTGTGCTTGCGAGGGTTGAGCTCTACTCTTTCGGCCCGCCTCTCAACTGTCAATCAATCAATTATTACTAACTAATAAAAAACATTCCACACACACACACCCAGGAAGCAGCCCGTAACAGCTGTCTAACGCCCAGGTACATATTTACTGCTTGGTAACAGGGGCATCAGAATGATAGAAACTCTGCTGATTTCCGTTTGTTCCATCACCGGGGGATTGAATGAGCTAGGATTACGAGTCGAGAGCGACGTCCACTCAGCTATAAAGCCCCCTAGTTTGTGTATTGGTGCAAAAGATAATTTGGGAGAGGTTAAGGGAAAGGAATGATGTTTGGTGGCCTTGAAAGCTTTGGAGGGGAGGGGGGTTGGCAGTTATGAATTAAAATTGTTAATTATTTAAGATAGGATATATATGCAAAAGACGTTGCGAGATATAGTAAGAAAAGTGTTTCTGACTGAGGTTAGGTACTGTGTGATTGACTTCTATGTTAGGAAAAAGAACACTTATTACAAACTTAAATTATCTTTTGAAATGTTTCTTTTCAAATAGTTAAAAATTATTGTGTAAAAAACCTATGGTTACCCTACCCAAAACAAACACACGTGAGCACAATTAGTCCACGGGATTCAGAGAGAGTGAGAGTGAACAGCGAAATAGTAACAAAAAATGTGACATTTAGGGGAAACTATGTCATTCAAACGTTAACCATATAAATTACAGTAACACTAACCGAGCGTCCACATACATATTCCAATCAATTTACATAAATAAACATTCACTAATATATTCCTTTAAAATGGACACACGCAGATAGTTGCAGTACACATGTCAGTTCAATTACTGGTACACATAAACACTCATAGCTGGACGTGTCTGTCCATCTTGACAATAGTAGACATGTAACAAAAAATGTGACAGTAATGGGAAACTATGTCATTCAAACGTATAAATGTTAACCATGTAAATTACAGGAACACTAATCGCGCGCACACGTACATATGTCAATCAATTTACATAAATACACATTCACTAATGTGTACCTTTAAAATGGACACATACAGATAATTACCGTACACATGTCAGTTCAATTACAGGTACACATAAACACACATAGCTTCACGTGTCTGTCGGTCTTGCCAATAGTACACATGGATACGCACACAAAACAGTCCATTATCAATTAATGTGTGTGTGTGTGTGTATTTATTTTCTCCTTGTATTTACTATATGTATCTGCAGAATCGAGTTATTAGCTCTTGGACCCCGCCTATCATATATATGTATTTTTCCTTTTTTTATATCTACTACATCTATTTCTCTCTAACACACACACACACACACACACCTCACTTCGCTGGAAGACAGAAGAGTTGGGGGGGACATGATAACCACATTCAAGATTCTGAAGGGAATTGATAGGGTAGATAAAGACAGGCTATTTAACACAAGGGGAACACGTACAAGGGGACACAGGTGGAAACTAAGTGCCCAAATGAGCCACAGAGATATTAGAAAGAACTTTTTTAGTGTCAGAGTGGTGGACAAATGGAATGCATTAGGAAGAGATGTGGTGGAGGCTGACTCCATACACAGTTTCAAGTGTAGATATGATAGAGCCCGATAGGCTCAGGAATCTTTACACCTGTTGATTGACGGTTGAGAGGCGGGACCAAAGAGCCAGAGCTCAACCCCCGCAAACACAACTAGGTGAGTACAACTAGGTGAGTACACACACACACACACACACACACACACACACACACACACACACACACACACACACACACACACACACAAACTGGAGGCCTACCGTCTAAACGGAGAGAGTTCGTTGGTTATAATCCTAATGGTCCCATATCGAATCTCAGTTGATGCAATAGCAAATCGACAGATATTCTTTAACCTGATTCGCCTGTTCACCGGCTCCCCTCCGACCGGGAAGCCAGTCGGCCGAGCGGACTTATCAAGTCCAGTGTCCTTCACTGGACACTGGACTTGTGATCGTGTGGTCCCGGGTTCGATTCCGGGCGCTGCCGAGAAACAATAGGCAGAGTTTCTTTCACCCTGTGCCCCTGTTACCTTGCAGTAAAACAGGTACCTGGGTGTTAGTCAGCTGTCACGGGCTGCTTCCTGGGGGTGGAGGCCTGGTCGAGGACCGGACCGCGGGGACACTAAAGCCCCGAAATCATCTCAAGAAGAACCTCAAGAGATAAGCACAAATGAATCCATCAATGGATCCATCTATCTATCTACTTATATCTGTCAATCCATCAATCTATCTTCCCATAAACCAACCATTTATCATTATATACATCTATCTATCCATTTATCCGTCCATCAACTCTTCTGTCTATCCATCCATCTACTCATATGTCTTTCCATCCATCAGATAGACGGATGCATCTATGCATCCGTCTATCCGTCAATGTATATATTTAGCAATCAATGTAAACATCCATCTATCTACTTATATAAATTTTCCTTTAATCCCTGTTTCACTTGCACCACTCCCCCCATTTTCTCCCTCTGCATCCCTGTTTCACCTGCACCACTCCCCCTGTTCCACCATCCCCATCACTGTTTCACCTGCACCACTCCCCCTGTTCCGCCATCCCCATCCCTGTTTCACCTGCACCACTCCCCCTGTTTCCCCATCCCCATCCCTGTTTCACTTGCACCACTCCCCCTATTCCCCCATCCCCATCCCTGTTTCACTTGCACCACTCCCCCTATTCCCCCATCCCCATTCCTGTTTCACTTGCACCACTCCCCCTGTTCCCCCATCCCCATCCCTGTTTCACTTGCACCACTCCCCCTCTTCCCCCATCCCCATCCCTGTTTCACTTGCACCACTCCCCCTGTTCCCCTATCCCCATCCCTGTTTCACCTGCACCACTCCCCCTGTTCCCCCATCCCCATCCCTGTTTCACCTGCACCACTCCCCTTGTTCCCCCATCCTTGTATCACTTGCACCACTCCCCCTATTCCCCCATCCCCATTCCTGTTTCACATGTACAGCACCCCCTGTTCGCCCCTCTTCCTCCCTGTTTCACCTGCACCACTCCCCCTGTTCCCTCTTTTCATTCCACCTCTAAATCCCGTATCCTCCCCCCCCCACCACCACCTTTGCACCTCTTCCTTTAACTTAAATCAGGACCAATAAACTACTTTATGTGTTTAATTTAGGTTTTTTCTAAGTACGAAAAAGTCTTCAGCCATCTCAAGCATTATTTTACAATTAACTTTAATTAAATTGGTAAGGGGGGGTTGGGTGATAAGAATAATTAATAATTATTCCTAAATCCTTTAGCTAAAGTCAACACTGACCAACCTATGCCCGTTCCCTACCCCAGACCATTCCCTCTACAAATACATTAATTTAGTAATAATAAGCCTTAATAATATATTAATAAATAAATTTTAAATTAAATCTGTGTATGGCTGCAGCCTCCAGCATGTGGCGTCATTACATAGACAGACATTCTCTTTATATATATATATATATATATATATATATATATATATATATATATATATATATATATATATATATATATATATATATATATATATATATATATATATCAATTTACATAAATAAATATTCACTAATATATTCCTTTTAAATTGACACAATCGGATTAAGGCGTCCTGTACATACCAGTTGCATTGCTCCTGGTAGTATGGGTTCGAGTCACATCTGGCATGTGAGTTTTCAGTTGCATATAGTCCTGGGGACCATTAAGGCTTGTTTGCATGTGTATATATATATATATATATATATATATATATATATATATATATATATATATATATATATATTTAAAAAATCTGTCATATTTGTAAATTAAATAATAAATATTTTATTATTAAATTTAATTTATTTTTTATATTAATATAATTATTTAATAATTTATTAAAAAACATTAATTTGATTTATTTATTTAATAAAATTAAATAATAAATAATAAATTAAATATTGATATATACTTGTGTGTCCAGGAGGCCATCTGTGTCCCCTCAGATGGTCTCCCTTATCACAGTCTATGGGTGTGTGTGAGTGTGAGTGCCCCTGTGAGTGTTCGGGTGAGGGTGTGTGTGTGTGTGTGAGTGTCCGGGTTTATGTGAGGTTTGGTTCCAGGGAAACATCCTTCCCCTCCCCCCTTTCCCATATCTCCTCCCTTATTCCCACCGTGGGTTCGAATCCCAGGTGATTAGACCTGCTCTAGGTCCATGGATCCAAGGTATCCATCCGTGGGCCCAACGGATTTCACCCCTTCCCCACTTTCCAAGGGCCTGGTCAATTCCAGCTATCCAGGGAACCTGTCGAAACAGAGGCAGCTACAGGAGGGGACACACAAATATTTGTGCCCTGCAGTTACACACCCGTTCCGACAGACTCGATCGCAATCTATCCAGATGAGAACACGTTCTCTTCCGACTAGACCACGCTGGAGTCGCTGTATGTCTCAAATTTGGTTCCTTTATTTATAGTTAGTATTTTTGGTGAATTAATTGATTTGTTTTAATTTTTTATTGACTTAGGTAGAACGATTTGGGGAGTTGGGGGGAGGGGGGGGGGTTGTGTGTAATGGATTGTCGAGATCGTGGTTGGATAGTATTTATCTAGTTGTGTTCACCTAGTTGTGCTTGCGAGGGTTGAGCTCTACTCTTTCGGCCCGCCTCTCAACTGTCAATCAATCAATTATTACTAACTAATAAAAAACATTCCACACACACACACCCAGGAAGCAGCCCGTAACAGCTGTCTAACGCCCAGGTACATATTTACTGCTAGGTAACAGGGGCATCAGAATGATAGAAACTCTGCTGATTTCCGTTTGTTCCATCACCGGGGGATTGAATGAGCTAGGATTACGAGTCGAGAGCGACGTCCACTCAGCTATAAAGCCCCCTAGTTTGTGTATTGGTGCAAAAGATAATTTGGGAGAGGTTAAGGGAAAGGAATGATGTTTGGTGGCCTTGAAAGCTTTGGAGGGGAGGGGGGTTGGCAGTTATGAATTAAAATTGTTAATTATTTAAGATAGGATATATATGCAAAAGACGTTGCGAGATATAGTAAGAAAAGTGTTTCTGACTGAGGTTAGGTACTGTGTGATTGACTTCTATGTTAGGAAAAAGAACACTTATTACAAACTTAAATTATCTTTTGAAATGTTTGTTTACAAATAGTTAAAAATTATTGTGTAAAAAACCTATGGTTGCCCTACCCAAAACAAACACACGTGAGCACAATTAGTCCACGGGATTCAGAGAGAGTGAGAGTGAACAGCGAAATAGTAACAAAAAATGTGACATTTAGGGGAAACTATGTCATTCAAACGTTAACCATATAAATTACAGTAACACTAACCGAGCGTCCACATACATATTCCAATCAATTTACATAAATAAACATTCACTAATATATTCCTTTAAAATGGACACACGCAGATAGTTGCAGTACACATGTCAGTTCAATTACTGGTACACATAAACACTCATAGCTGGACGTGTCTGTCCATCTTGACAATAGTAGACATGTAACAAAAAAAGTGACAGTAATGGGAAACTATGTCATTCAAACGTATAAATGTTAACCATGTAAATTACAGGAACACTAATCGCGCGCACACGTACATATGTCAATCAATTTACATAAATACACATTCACTAATGTGTACCTTTCAAATGGACACATACAGATAATTACCGTACACATGTCAGTTCAATTACAGGTACACATAAACACACATAGCTTCACGTGTCTGTCGGTCTTGCCAATAGTACACATGGATACGCACACAAAACAGTCCATTATCAATTAATGTGTGTGTGTGTGTGTATTTATTTTCTCCTTGTATTTACTATATGTATCTGCAGAATCGAGTTATTAGCTCTTGGACCCCGCCTATCATATATATGTATTTTTCCTTTTTTTATATCTACTACATCTATTTCTCTCTAACACACACACACACACACACACACCTCACTTCGCTGGAAGACAGAAGAGTTGGGGGGGACATGATAACCACATTCAAGATTCTGAAGGGAATTGATAGGGTAGATAAAGACAGGCTATTTAACACAAGGGGAACACGTACAAGGGGACACAGGTGGAAACTAAGTGCCCAAATGAGCCACAGAGATATTAGAAAGAACTTTTTCAGTGTCAGAGTGGTGGACAAATGGAATGCATTAGGAAGAGATGTGGTGGAGGCTGACTCCATACACAGTTTCAAGTGTAGATATGATAGAGCCCGATAGGCCTAGGAATCTGTACACCTGTTGATTGACGGTTGAGAGGCGGGACCAAAGAGCCAGAGCTCAACCCCCGCAAACACAACTAGGTGAGTACAACTAGGTGAGTACACACACACACACACACACACACACACACACACACACACACACACACACACACACACACACACACACACACACACACACACACACACACACACACACACACACACACACACACACACACACACACACAAACTGGAGGCCTACCGTCTAAACGGAGAGAGTTCGTTGGTTATAATCCTAATGGTCCCATATCGAATCTCAGTTGATGCAATAGCAAATCGACAGATATTCTTTAACCTGATTCGCCTGTTCACCGGCTCCCCTCCGACCGGGAAGCCAGTCGGCCGAGCGGACTTATCAAGTCCAGTGTCCTTCACTGGACACTGGACTTGTGATCGTGTGGTCCCGGGTTCGATTCCGGGCGCTGCCGAGAAACAATAGGCAGAGTTTCTTTCACCCTGTGCCCCTGTTACCTTGCAGTAAAACAGGTACCTGGGTGTTAGTCAGCTGTCACGGGCTGCTTCCTGGGGGTGGAGGCCTGGTCGAGGACCGGACCGCGGGGACACTAAAGCCCCGAAATCATCTCAAGAAGAACCTCAAGAGATAAGCACAAATGAATCCATCAATGGATCCATCTATCTATCTACTTATATCTGTCAATCCATCAATCTATCTTCCCATAAACCAACCATTTATCATTATATACATCTATCTATCCATTTATCCGTCCATCAACTCTTCTGTCTATCCATCCATCTACTCATATGTCTTTCCATCCATCAGATAGACGGATGCATCTATGCATCCGTCTATCCGTCAATGTATATATTTAGCAATCAATGTAAACATCCATCTATCTACTTATATAAATTTTCCTTTAATCCCTGTTTCACTTGCACCACTCCCCCCATTTTCTCCCTCTGCATCCCTGTTTCACCTGCACCACTCCCCCTGTTCCACCATCCCCATCCCTGTTTCACCTGCACCACTCCCCCTGTTCCGCCATCCCCATCCCTGTTTCACCTGCACCACTCCCCCTGTTCCCCCATCCCCATCCCTGTTTCACTTGCACCACTCCCCCTATTCCCCCATCCCCATCCCTGTTTCACTTGCACCACTCCCCCTATTCCCCCATCCCCATTCCTGTTTCACTTGCACCACTCCCCCTGTTCCCCCATCCCCATCCCTGTTTCACTTGCACCACTCCCCCTCTTCCCCCATCCCCATCCCTGTTTCACTTGCACCACTCCCCCTGTTCCCCTATCCCCATCCCTGTTTCACCTGCACCACTCCCCCTGTTCCCCCATCCCCATCCATGTTTCACCTGCACCACTCCCCTTGTTCCCCCATCCCTGTTTCACTTGCACCACTCCCCCTATTCCCCCATCCCCATTCCTGTTTCACATGTACAGCACCCCCTGTTCGCCCCTCTTCCTCCCTGTTTCACCTGCACCACTCCCCCTGTTCCCTCTTTTCATTCCACCTCTAAATCCTGTATCCTCCCCCCCCCCACCACCACCTTTGCACCTCTTCCTTTAACTTAAATCAGGACCAATAAACTACTTTATGTGTTTAATTTAGGTTTTTTCTAAGTACGAAAAAGTCTTCAGCCATCTCAAGCATTATTTTACAATTAACTTTAATTAAATTGGTAAGGGGGGGTTGGGTGATAAGAATAATTAATAATTATTCCTAAATCCTTTAGCTAAAGTCAACACTGACCAACCTATGCCCGTTCCCTACCCCAGACCATTCCCTCTACAAATACATTAATTTAGTAATAATAAGCCTTAATAATATATTAATAAATAAATTTTAAATTAAATCTGTGTATGGCTGCAGCCTCCAGCATGTGGCGTCATTACATAGACAGACATTCTCTTTATATATATATATATATATATATATATATATATATATATATATATCAATTTACATAAATAAATATTCACTAATATATTCCTTTAAAATTGACACAATCGGATTAAGGCGTCCTGTACATACCAGTTGCATTGCTCCTGGTAGTATGGGTTCGAGTCACTTCTGGCATGTGAGTTTTCAGTTGCATATAGTCCTGGGGACCATTAAGGCTTGTTTGCATGTGTATATATATATATATATATATATATATATATATATATATATATATATATATATATATATATTTAAAAAATCTGTCATATTTGTAAATTAAATAATAAATATTTTATTATTAAATTTAATTTATTTTTTATATTAATATAATTATTTAATAATTTATTAAAAAACATTAATTTGATTTATTTATTTAATAAAATTAAATAATAAATAATAAATTAAATATTGATATATACTTGTGTGTCCAGGAGGCCATCTGTGTCCCCTCAGATGGTCTCCCTTATCACAGTCTATGGGTGTGTGTGAGTGTGAGTGCCCCTGTGAGTGTTCGGGTGAGGGTGTGTGTGTGTGTGTGAGTGTCCGGGTTTATGTGAGGTTTGGTTCCAGGGAAACATCCTTCCCCTCCCCCCTTTCCCATATCTCCTCCCTTATTCCCACCGTGGGTTCGAATCCCAGGTGATTAGACCTGCTCTAGGTCCATGGATCCAAGGTATCCATCCGTGGGCCCAACGGATTTCACCCCTTCCCCACTTTCCAAGGGCCTGGTCAATTCCAGCTATCCAGGGAACCTGTCGAAACAGAGGCAGCTACAGGAGGGGACACACAAATATTTGTGCCCTGCAGTTACACACCCGTTCCGACAGACTCGATCGCAATCTATCCAGATGAGAACACGTTCTCTTCCGACTAGACCACGCTGGAGTCGCTGTATGTCTCAAATTTGGTTCCTTTATTTATAGTTAGTATTTTTGGTGAATTAATTGATTTGTTTTAATTTTTTATTGACTTAGGTAGAACGATTTGGGGAGTTGGGGGGAGGGGGGGGGTTGTGTGTAATGGATTGTCGAGATCGTGGTTGGATAGTATTTATCTAGTTGTGTTCACCTAGTTGTGCTTGCGAGGGTTGAGCTCTACTCTTTCGGCCCGCCTCTCAACTGTCAATCAATCAATTATTACTAACTAATAAAAAACATTCCACACACACACACCCAGGAAGCAGCCCGTAACAGCTGTCTAACGCCCAGGTACATATTTACTGCTAGGTAACAGGGGCATCAGAATGATAGAAACTCTGCTGATTTCCGTTTGTTCCATCACCGGGGGATTGAATGAGCTAGGATTACGAGTCGAGAGCGACGTCCACTCAGCTATAAAGCCCCCTAGTTTGTGTATTGGTGCAAAAGATAATTTGGGAGAGGTTAAGGGAAAGGAATGATGTTTGGTGGCCTTGAAAGCTTTGGAGGGGAGGGGGGTTGGCAGTTATGAATTAAAATTGTTAATTATTTAAGATAGGATATATATGCAAAAGACGTTGCGAGATATAGTAAGAAAAGTGTTTCTGACTGAGGTTAGGTACTGTGTGATTGACTTCTATGTTAGGAAAAAGAACACTTATTACAAACTTAAATTATCTTTTGAAATGTTTCTTTACAAATAGTTAAAAATTATTGTGTAAAAAACCTATGGTTGCCCTACCCAAAACAAACACACGTGAGCACAATTAGTCCACGGGATTCAGAGAGAGTGAGAGTGAACAGCGAAATAGTAACAAAAAATGTGACATTTAGGGGAAACTATGTCATTCAAACGTTAACCATATAAATTACAGTAACACTAACCGAGCGTCCACATACATATTCCAATCAATTTACATAAATAAACATTCACTAATATATTCCTTTAAAATGGACACACGCAGATAGTTGCAGTACACATGTCAGTTCAATTACTGGTACACATAAACACTCATAGCTGGACGTGTCTGTCCATCTTGACAATAGTAGACATGTAACAAAAAAAGTGACAGTAATGGGAAACTATGTCATTCAAACGTATAAATGTTAACCATGTAAATTACAGGAACACTAATCGCGCGCACACGTACATATGTCAATCAATTTACATAAATACACATTCACTAATGTGTACCTTTCAAATGGACACATACAGATAATTACCGTACACATGTCAGTTCAATTACAGGTACACATAAACACACATAGCTTCACGTGTCTGTCGGTCTTGCCAATAGTACACATGGATACGCACACAAAACAGTCCATTATCAATTAATGTGTGTGTGTGTGTGTATTTATTTTCTCCTTGTATTTACTATATGTATCTGCAGAATCGAGTTATTAGCTCTTGGACCCCGCCTATCATATATATGTATTTTTCCTTTTTTTATATCTACTACATCTATTTCTCTCTAACACACACACACACACACACACACACCTCACTTCGCTGGAAGACAGAAGAGTTGGGGGGGACATGATAACCACATTCAAGATTCTGAAGGGAATTGATAGGGTAGATAAAGACAGGCTATTTAACACAAGGGGAACACGTACAAGGGGACACAGGTGGAAACTAAGTGCCCAAATGAGCCACAGAGATATTAGAAAGAACTTTTTCAGTGTCAGAGTGGTGGACAAATGGAATGCATTAGGAAGAGATGTGGTGGAGGCTGACTCCATACACAGTTTCAAGTGTAGATATGATAGAGCCCGATAGGCTCAGGAATCTGTACACCTGTTGATTGACGGTTGAGAGGCGGGACCAAAGAGCCAGAGCTCAACCCCCGCAAACACAACTAGGTGAGTACAACTAGGTGAGTACACACACACACACACACACACACACACACACACACACACACACACACACACACACACACACACACACACACACACACACACACACACACACACACACACACACACACACACACACACACACACACACACAAACTGGAGGCCTACCGTCTAAACGGAGAGAGTTCGTTGGTTATAATCCTAATGGTCCCATATCGAATCTCAGTTGATGCAATAGCAAATCGACAGATATTCTTTAACCTGATTCGCCTGTTCACCGGCTCCCCTCCGACCGGGAAGCCAGTCGGCCGAGCGGACTTATCAAGTCCAGTGTCCTTCACTGGACACTGGACTTGTGATCGTGTGGTCCCGGGTTCGATTCCGGGCGCTGCCGAGAAACAATAGGCAGAGTTTCTTTCACCCTGTGCCCCTGTTACCTTGCAGTAAAACAGGTACCTGGGTGTTAGTCAGCTGTCACGGGCTGCTTCCTGGGGGTGGAGGCCTGGTCGAGGACCGGACCGCGGGGACACTAAAGCCCCGAAATCATCTCAAGAAGAACCTCAAGAGATAAGCACAAATGAATCCATCAATGGATCCATCTATCTATCTACTTATATCTGTCAATCCATCAATCTATCTTCCCATAAACCAACCATTTATCATTATATACATCTATCTATCCATTTATCCGTCCATCAACTCTTCTGTCTATCCATCCATCTACTCATATGTCTTTCCATCCATCAGATAGACGGATGCATCTATGCATCCGTCTATCCGTCAATGTATATATTTAGCAATCAATGTAAACATCCATCTATCTACTTATATAAATTTTCCTTTAATCCCTGTTTCACTTGCACCACTCCCCCCATTTTCTCCCTCTGCATCCCTGTTTCACCTGCACCACTCCCCCTGTTCCACCATCCCCATCCCTGTTTCACCTGCACCACTCCCCCTGTTCCGCCATCCCCATCCCTGTTTCACCTGCACCACTCCCCCTGTTCCCCCATCCCCATCCCTGTTTCACTTGCACCACTCCCCCTATTCCCCCATCCCCATCCCTGTTTCACTTGCACCACTCCCCCTATTCCCCCATCCCCATTCCTGTTTCACTTGCACCACTCCCCCTGTTCCCCCATCCCCATCCCTGTTTCACTTGCACCACTCCCCCTCTTCCCCCATCCCCATCCCTGTTTCACTTGCACCACTCCCCCTGTTCCCCTATCCCCATCCCTGTTTCACCTGCACCACTCCCCCTGTTCCCCCATCCCCATCCATGTTTCACCTGCACCACTCCCCTTGTTCCCCCATCCCTGTTTCACTTGCACCACTCCCCCTATTCCCCCATCCCCATTCCTGTTTCACATGTACAGCACCCCCTGTTCGCCCCTCTTCCTCCCTGTTTCACCTGCACCACTCCCCCTGTTCCCTCTTTTCATTCCACCTCTAAATCCCGTATCCTCCCCCCCCACCACCACCTTTGCACCTCTTCCTTTAACTTAAATCAGGACCAATAAACTACTTTATGTGTTTAATTTAGGTTTTTTCTAAGTACGAAAAAGTCTTCAGCCATCTCAAGCATTATTTTACAATTAACTTTAATTAAATTGGTAAGGGGGGGTTGGGTGATAAGAATAATTAATAATTATTCCTAAATCCTTTAGCTAAAGTCAACACTGACCAACCTATGCCCGTTCCCTACCCCAGACCATTCCCTCTACAAATACATTAATTTAGTAATAATAAGCCTTAATAATATATTAATAAATAAATTTTAAATTAAATCTGTGTATGGCTGCAGCCTCCAGCATGTGGCGTCATTACATAGACAGACATTCTCTTTATATATATATATATATATATATATATATATATATATATATATATATATATATATATATATATATATATATATATATATATATATATATATATATATATATATATATATATATATATATATATATATATCAATTTACATAAATAAATATTCACTAATATATTCCTTTAAAATTAACACAATCGGATTAAGGCGTCCTGTACATACCAGTTGCATTGCTCCTGGTAGTATGGGTTCGAGTCACTTCTGGCATGTGAGTTTTCAGTTGCATATAGTCCTGGGGACCATTAAGGCTTGTTTGCATGTGTATATATATATATATATATATATATATATATATATATATATATATATATATATATATATATATATATATATATATATATATATATATATATATATATATATATTTAAAAAATCTGTCATATTTGTAAATTAAATAATAAATATTTTATTATTAAATTTAATTTATTTTTTATATTAATATAATTATTTAATAATTTATTAAAAAACATTAATTTGATTTATTTATTTAATAAAATTAAATAATAAATAATAAATTAAATATTGATATATACTTGTGTGTCCAGGAGGCCATCTGTGTCCCCTCAGATGGTCTCCCTTATCACAGTCTATGGGTGTGTGTGAGTGTGAGTGCCCCTGTGAGTGTTCGGGTGAGGGTGTGTGTGTGTGTGAGTGTCCGGGTTTATGTGAGGTTTGGTTCCAGGGAAACATCCTTCCCCTCCCCCCTTTCCCATATCTCCTCCCTTATTCCCACCGTGGGTTCGAATCCCAGGTGATTAGACCTGCTCTAGGTCCATGGATCCAAGGTATCCATCCGTGGGCCCAACGGATTTCACCCCTTCCCCACTTTCCAAGGGCCTGGTCAATTCCAGCTATCCAGGGAACCTGTCGAAACAGAGGCAGCTACAGGAGGGGACACACAAATATTTGTGCCCTGCAGTTACACACCCGTTCCGACAGACTCGATCGCAATCTATCCAGATGAGAACACGTTCTCTTCCGACTAGACCACGCTGGAGTCGCTGTATGTCTCAAATTTGGTTCCTTTATTTATAGTTAGTATTTTTGGTGAATTAATTGATTTGTTTTAATTTTTTATTGACTTAGGTAGAACGATTTGGGGAGTTGGGGGGAGGGGGGGGGGGTTGTGTGTAATGGATTGTCGAGATCGTGGTTGGATAGTATTTATCTAGTTGTGTTCACCTAGTTGTGCTTGCGAGGGTTGAGCTCTACTCTTTCGGCCCGCCTCTCAACTGTCAATCAATCAATTATTACTAACTAATAAAAAACATTCCACACACACACACCCAGGAAGCAGCCCGTAACAGCTGTCTAACGCCCAGGTACATATTTACTGCTAGGTAACAGGGGCATCAGAATGATAGAAACTCTGCTGATTTCCGTTTGTTCCATCACCGGGGGATTGAATGAGCTAGGATTACGAGTCGAGAGCGACGTCCACTCAGCTATAAAGCCCCCTAGTTTGTGTATTGGTGCAAAAGATAATTTGGGAGAGGTTAAGGGAAAGGAATGATGTTTGGTGGCCTTGAAAGCTTTGGAGGGGAGGGGGGTTGGCAGTTATGAATTAAAATTGTTAATTATTTAAGATAGGATATATATGCAAAAGACGTTGCGAGATATAGTAAGAAAAGTGTTTCTGACTGAGGTTAGGTACTGTGTGATTGACTTCTATGTTAGGAAAAAGAACACTTATTACAAACTTAAATTATCTTTTGAAATGTTTCTTTACAAATAGTTAAAAATTATTGTGTAAAAAACCTATGGTTGCCCTACCCAAAACAAACACGTGAGCACAATTAGTCCACGGGATTCAGAGAGAGTGAGAGTGAACAGCGAAATAGTAACAAAAAATGTGACATTTAGGGGAAACTATGTCATTCAAACGTTAACCATATAAATTACAGTAACACTAACCGAGCGTCCACATACATATTCCAATCAATTTACATAAATAAACATTCACTAATATATTCCTTTAAAATGGACACACGCAGATAGTTGCAGTACACATGTCAGTTCAATTACTGGTACACATAAACACTCATAGCTGGACGTGTCTGTCCATCTTGACAATAGTAGACATGTAACAAAAAAAGTGACAGTAATGGGAAACTATGTCATTCAAACGTATAAATGTTAACCATGTAAATTACAGGAACACTAATCGCGCGCACACGTACATATGTCAATCAATTTACATAAATACACATTCACTAATGTGTACCTTTCAAATGGACACATACAGATAATTACCGTACACATGTCAGTTCAATTACAGGTACACATAAACACACATAGCTTCACGTGTCTGTCGGTCTTGCCAATAGTACACATGGATACGCACACAAAACAGTCCATTATCAATTAATGTGTGTGTGTGTGTGTATTTATTTTCTCCTTGTATTTACTATATGTATCTGCAGAATCGAGTTATTAGCTCTTGGACCCCGCCTATCATATATATGTATTTTTCCTTTTTTTATATCTACTACATCTATTTCTCTCTAACACACACACACACACACACACCTCACTTCGCTGGAAGACAGAAGAGTTGGGGGGGACATGATAACCACATTCAAGATTCTGAAGGGAATTGATAGGGTAGATAAAGACAGGCTATTTAACACAAGGGGAACACGTACAAGGGGACACAGGTGGAAACTAAGTGCCCAAATGAGCCACAGAGATATTAGAAAGAACTTTTTTAGTGTCAGAGTGGTGGACAAATGGAATGCATTAGGAAGAGATGTGGTGGAGGCTGACTCCATACACAGTTTCAAGTGTAGATATGATAGAGCCCGATAGGCTCAGGAATCTTTACACCTGTTGATTGACGGTTGAGAGGCGGGACCAAAGAGCCAGAGCTCAACCCCCGCAAACACAACTAGGTGAGTACAACTAGGTGAGTACACACACACACACACACACACACACACACACACACACACACACACACACACACACACACACAAACTGGAGGCCTACCGTCTAAACGGAGAGAGTTCGTTGGTTATAATCCTAATGGTCCCATATCGAATCTCAGTTGATGCAATAGCAAATCGACAGATATTCTTTAACCTGATTCGCCTGTTCACCGGCTCCCCTCCGACCGGGAAGCCAGTCGGCCGAGCGGACTTATCAAGTCCAGTGTCCTTCACTGGACACTGGACTTGTGATCGTGTGGTCCCGGGTTCGATTCCGGGCGCTGCCGAGAAACAATAGGCAGAGTTTCTTTCACCCTGTGCCCCTGTTACCTTGCAGTAAAACAGGTACCTGGGTGTTAGTCAGCTGTCACGGGCTGCTTCCTGGGGGTGGAGGCCTGGTCGAGGACCGGACCGCGGGGACACTAAAGCCCCGAAATCATCTCAAGAAGAACCTCAAGAGATAAGCACAAATGAATCCATCAATGGATCCATCTATCTATCTACTTATATCTGTCAATCCATCAATCTATCTTCCCATAAACCAACCATTTATCATTATATACATCTATCTATCCATTTATCCGTCCATCAACTCTTCTGTCTATCCATCCATCTACTCATATGTCTTTCCATCCATCAGATAGACGGATGCATCTATGCATCCGTCTATCCGTCAATGTATATATTTAGCAATCAATGTAAACATCCATCTATCTACTTATATAAATTTTCCTTTAATCCCTGTTTCACTTGCACCACTCCCCCCATTTTCTCCCTCTGCATCCCTGTTTCACCTGCACCACTCCCCCTGTTCCACCATCCCCATCCCTGTTTCACCTGCACCACTCCCCCTGTTCCGCCATCCCCATCCCTGTTTCACCTGCACCACTCCCCCTGTTTCCCCATCCCCATCCCTGTTTCACTTGCACCACTCCCCCTATTCCCCCATCCCCATCCCTGTTTCACTTGCACCACTCCCCCTATTCCCCCATCCCCATTCCTGTTTCACTTGCACCACTCCCCCTGTTCCCCCATCCCCATCCCTGTTTCACTTGCACCACTCCCCCTCTTCCCCCATCCCCATCCCTGTTTCACTTGCACCACTCCCCCTGTTCCCCTATCCCCATCCCTGTTTCACCTGCACCACTCCCCCTGTTCCCCCATCCCCATCCCTGTTTCACCTGCACCACTCCCCTTGTTCCCCCATCCTTGTTTCACTTGCACCACTCCCCCTATTCCCCCATCCCCATTCCTGTTTCACATGTACAGCACCCCCTGTTCGCCCCTCTTCCTCCCTGTTTCACCTGCACCACTCCCCCTGTTCCCCTCTTTTCATTCCACCTCTAAATCCCGTATCCTCCCCCCCCCACCACCACCTTTGCACCTCTTCCTTTAACTTAAATCAGGACCAATAAACTACTTTATGTGTTTAATTTAGGTTTTTTCTAAGTACGAAAAAGTCTTCAGCCATCTCAAGCATTATTTTACAATTAACTTTAATTAAATTGGTAAGGGGGGGTTGGGTGATAAGAATAATTAATAATTATTCCTAAATCCTTTAGCTAAAGTCAACACTGACCAACCTATGCCCGTTCCCTACCCCAGACCATTCCCTCTACAAATACATTAATTTAGTAATAATAAGCCTTAATAATATATTAATAAATAAATTTTAAATTAAATCTGTGTATGGCTGCAGCCTCCAGCATGTGGCGTCATTACATAGACAGACATTCTCTTTATATATATATATATATATATATATATATATATATATATATATATATATATATATATATATATATATATATATATATATATATATATATATATATATATATATATATCAATTTACATAAATAAATATTCACTAATATATTCCTTTTAAATTGACACAATCGGATTAAGGCGTCCTGTACATACCAGTTGCATTGCTCCTGGTAGTATGGGTTCGAGTCACATCTGGCATGTGAGTTTTCAGTTGCATATAGTCCTGGGGACCATTAAGGCTTGTTTTGCATGTGTATATATATATATATATATATATATATATATATATATATATATATATATATATATATATATTTAAAAAATCTGTCATATTTGTAAATTAAATAATAAATATTTTATTATTAAATTTAATTTATTTTTTATATTAATATAATTATTTAATAATTTATTAAAAACATTAATTGATTTATTTATTTAATAAAATTAAATAATAAATAATAAATTAAATATTGATATATACTTGTGTGTCCAGGAGGCCATCTGTGTCCCCTCAGATGGTCTCCCTTATCACAGTCTATGGGTGTGTGTGAGTGTGAGTGCCCCTGTGAGTGTTCGGGTGAGGGTGTGTGTGTGTGTGTGAGTGTCCGGGTTTATGTGAGGTTTGGTTCCAGGGAAACATCCTTCCCCTCCCCCCTTTCCCATATCTCCTCCCTTATTCCCACCGTGGGTTCGAATCCCAGGTGATTAGACCTGCTCTAGGTCCATGGATCCAAGGTATCCATCCGTGGGCCCAACGGATTTCACCCCTTCCCCACTTTCCAAGGGCCTGGTCAATTCCAGCTATCCAGGGAACCTGTCGAAACAGAGGCAGCTACAGGAGGGGACACACAAATATTTGTGCCCTGCAGTTACACACCCGTTCCGACAGACTCGATCGCAATCTATCCAGATGAGAACACGTTCTCTTCCGACTAGACCACGCTGGAGTCGCTGTATGTCTCAAATTTGGTTCCTTTATTTATAGTTAGTATTTTTGGTGAATTAATTGATTTGTTTTAATTTTTTATTGACTTAGGTAGAACGATTTGGGGAGTTGGGGGGAGGGGGGGGGGTTGTGTGTAATGGATTGTCGAGATCGTGGTTGGATAGTATTTATCTAGTTGTGTTCACCTAGTTGTGCTTGCGAGGGTTGAGCTCTACTCTTTCGGCCCGCCTCTCAACTGTCAATCAATCAATTATTACTAACTAATAAAAACATTCCACACACACACACCCAGGAAGCAGCCCGTAACAGCTGTCTAACGCCCAGGTACATATTTACTGCTAGGTAACAGGGGCATCAGAATGATAGAAACTCTGCTGATTTCCGTTTGTTCCATCACCGGGGGATTGAATGAGCTAGGATTACGAGTCGAGAGCGACGTCCACTCAGCTATAAAGCCCCCTAGTTTGTGTATTGGTGCAAAAGATAATTTGGGAGAGGTTAAGGGAAAGGAATGATGTTTGGTGGCCTTGAAAGCTTTGGAGGGGAGGGGGGTTGGCAGTTATGAATTAAAATTGTTAATTATTTAAGATAGGATATATATGCAAAAGACGTTGCGAGATATAGTAAGAAAAGTGTTTCTGACTGAGGTTAGGTACTGTGTGATTGACTTCTATGTTAGGAAAAAGAACACTTATTACAAACTTAAATTATCTTTTGAAATGTTTGTTTACAAATAGTTAAAAATTATTGTGTAAAAAACCTATGGTTGCCCTACCCAAAACAAACACACGTGAGCACAATTAGTCCACGGGATTCAGAGAGAGTGAGAGTGAACAGCGAAATAGTAACAAAAAATGTGACATTTAGGGGAAACTATGTCATTCAAACGTTAACCATATAAATTACAGTAACACTAACCGAGCGTCCACATACATATTCCAATCAATTTACATAAATAAACATTCACTAATATATTCCTTTAAAATGGACACACGCAGATAGTTGCAGTACACATGTCAGTTCAATTACTGGTACACATAAACACTCATAGCTGGACGTGTCTGTCCATCTTGACAATAGTAGACATGTAACAAAAAAAGTGACAGTAATGGGAAACTATGTCATTCAAACGTATAAATGTTAACCATGTAAATTACAGGAACACTAATCGCGCGCACACGTACATATGTCAATCAATTTACATAAATACACATTCACTAATGTGTACCTTTCAAATGGACACATACAGATAATTACCGTACACATGTCAGTTCAATTACAGGTACACATAAACACACATAGCTTCACGTGTCTGTCGGTCTTGCCAATAGTACACATGGATACGCACACAAAACAGTCCATTATCAATTAATGTGTGTGTGTGTGTGTATTTATTTTCTCCTTGTATTTACTATATGTATCTGCAGAATCGAGTTATTAGCTCTTGGACCCCGCCTATCATATATATGTATTTTTCCTTTTTTTATATCTACTACATCTATTTCTCTCTAACACACACACACACACACACACACACCTCACTTCGCTGGAAGACAGAAGAGTTGGGGGGGGACATGATAACCACATTCAAGATTCTGAAGGGAATTGATAGGGTAGATAAAGACAGGCTATTTAACACAAGGGGAACACGTACAAGGGGACACAGGTGGAAACTAAGTGCCCAAATGAGCCACAGAGATATTAGAAAGAACTTTTTCAGTGTCAGAGTGGTGGACAAATGGAATGCATTAGGAAGAGATGTGGTGGAGGCTGACTCCATACACAGTTTTCAAGTGTAGATATGATAGAGCCCGATAGGCCTAGGAATCTGTACACCTGTTGATTGACGGTTGAGAGGCGGGACCAAAGAGCCAGAGCTCAACCCCCGCAAACACAACTAGGTGAGTACAACTAGGTGAGTACACAACACACACACACACACACACACACACACACACACACACACACACACACACACACACACACACACACACACACACACACACACACACACACTACACCACACACACACACACACACACACACACACACAAACTGGAGGCCTACCGTCTAAACGGAGAGAGTTCGTTGGTTATAATCCTAATGGTCCCATATCGAATCTCAGTTGATGCAATAGCAAATCGACAGATATTCTTTAACCTGATTCGCCTGTTCACCGGCTCCCCTCCGACCGGGAAAGCCAGTCGGCCGAGCGGACTTATCAAGTCCCAGTGTCCTTCACTGGACACTGGACTTGTGATCGTGTGGTCCCGGGTTCGATTCCGGGCGCTGCCGAGAAACAATAGGCAGAGTTTCTTTCACCCTGTGCCCCTGTTACCTTGCAGTAAAACAGGTACCTGGGTGTTAGTCAGCTGTCACGGGCTGCTTCCTGGGGGTGGAGGCCTGGTCGAGGACCGGACCGCGGGACACTAAAGCCCCGAAATCATCTCAAGAAGAACCCTCAAGAGATAAGCACAATGAATCCATCAATGGATCCATCTATCTATCTACTTATATCTGTCAATCCATCAATCTATCTTCCCATAAACCAACCATTTATCATTATATACATCTATCTATCCATTTATCCGTCCATCAACTCTTCTGTCTATCCATCCATCTACTCATATGTCTTTCCATCCATCAGATAGACGGATGCATCTATGCATCCGTCTATCCGTCAATGTATATATTTAGCAATCAATGTAAACATCCATCTATCTACTTATATAAATTTTCCTTTAATCCCTGTTTTCACTTGCACCACTCCCCCCATTTTCTCCCTCTGCATCCCTGTTTCACCTGCACCACTCCCCCTGTTCCACCATCCCCATCCCTGTTTCACCTGCACCACTCCCCTGTTCGCCATCCCCATCCCTGTTTCACCTGCACCACTCCCCCTGTTCCCCCATCCCCATCCCTGTTTTCACTTGCACCACTCCCCCTATTCCCCCATCCCCATCCCTGTTTCACTTGCACCACTCCCCCTATTCCCCCATCCCCATTCCTGTTTCACTTGCACCACTCCCCCTGTTCCCCCATCCCCATCCCTGTTTCACTTGCACCACTCCCCCTCTTCCCCCATCCCCATCCCTGTTTCACTTGCACCACTCCCCCTGTTCCCCTATCCCCATCCCTGTTTCACCTGCACCACTCCCCCTGTTCCCCCATCCCCATCCATGTTTCACCTGCACCACTCCCCTTGTTTCCCCCATCCCTGTTTCACTTGCACCACTCCCCCTATTCCCCCATCCCCATTCCTGTTTCACATGTACAGCACCCCCTGTTCGCCCCTCTTCCTCCCTGTTTCACCTGCACCACTCCCCCTGTTCCCTCTTTTCATTCCACCTCTAAATCCTGTATCCTCCCCCCCCCCACCACCACCTTTGCACCTCTTCCTTTAACTTAAATCAGGACCAATAAACTACTTTATGTGTTTAATTTAGGTTTTTTTCTAAGTACGAAAAAGTCTTCAGCCATCTCAAGCATTATTTTACAATTAACTTTAATTAAATTGGTAAGGGGGGGTTGGGTGATAAGAATAATTAATAATTATTCCTAAATCCTTTAGCTAAAGTCAACACTGACCAACCTATGCCCGTTCCCTACCCCAGACCATTCCCTCTACAAATACATTAATTTAGTAATAATAAGCCTTAATAATATATTAATAAATAAATTTTAAATTAAATCTGTGTATGGCTGCAGCCTCCAGCATGTGGCGTCATTACATAGACAGACATTCTCTTTATATATATATATATATATATATATATATATATATATATATATATCAATTTACATAAATAAATATTCACTAATATATTCCTTTAAAATTGACACAATCGGATTAGGCGTCCTGTACATACCAGTTGCATTGCTCCTGGTAGTATGGGTTCGAGTCACTTCTGGCATGTGAGTTTTCAGTTGCATATAGTCCTGGGGACCATTAAGGCTTGTTTGCATGTGTATATATATATATATATATATATATATATATATATATATATATATATATATATATATATTTAAAAAATCTGTCATATTTGTAAATTAAATAATAAATATTTTATTATTAAATTTAATTTATTTTTTATATTAATATAATTATTTAATAATTTATTAAAAAAACATTAATTTGATTTATTTATTTAATAAAATTAAATAATAAATAATAAATTAAATATTGATATATACTTGTGTGTCCAGGAGGCCATCTGTGTCCCCTCAGATGGTCTCCCTTATCACAGTCTATGGGTGTGTGTGAGTGTGAGTGCCCCTGTGAGTGTTCGGGTGAGGGTGTGTGTGTGTGTGTGAGTGTCCGGGTTTATGTGAGGTTTGGTTCCAGGGAAACATCCTTCCCCTCCCCCCTTTCCCATATCTCCTCCCTTATTCCCACCGTGGGTTCGAATCCCAGGTGATTAGACCTGCTCTAGGTCCATGGATCCAAGGTATCCATCCGTGGGCCCAACGGATTTCACCCCTTCCCCACTTTCCAAGGGCCTGGTCAATTCCAGCTATCCAGGGAACCTGTCGAAACAGAGGCAGCTACAGGAGGGGACACACAAATATTTGTGCCCTGCAGTTACACAACCCGTTCCGACAGGACTCGATCGCAATCTATCCAGATGAGAACACGTTCTCTTCCGACTAGACCACGCTGGAGTCGCTGTATGTCTCAAATTTGGTTCCTTTATTTATAGTTAGTATTTTTGGTGAATTAATTGATTTGTTTTAATTTTTTATTGACTTAGGTAGAACGATTTGGGGAGTTGGGGGGAGGGGGGGGGGTTGTGGTGTAATGGATTGTCGAGATCGTGGTTGGATAGTATTTATCTAGTTGTGTTCACCTAGTTGTGCTTGCGAGGGTTGAGCTCTACTCTTTCGGCCCGCCTCTCAACTGTCAATCAATCAATTATTACTAACTAATAAAAAAACATTCCACACACACACACCCAGGAAGCAGCCCGTAACAGCTGTCTAACGCCCAGGTACATATTTACTGCTAGGTAACAGGGGCATCAGAATGATAGAAACTCTGCTGATTTCCGTTTGTTTCCATCACCGGGGGATTGAATGAGCTAGGATTACGAGTCGAGAGCGACGTCCACTCAGCTATAAAGCCCCCTAGTTTGTGTATTGGTGCAAAAGATAATTTGGGAGAGGTTAAGGGAAAGGAATGATGTTTGGTGGCCTTGAAAGCTTTGGAGGGGAGGGGGGTTGGCAGTTATGAATTAAAATTGTTAATTATTTAAGATAGGATATATATGCAAAAGACGTTGCGAGATATAGTAAGAAAAAGTGTTTCTGACTGAGGTTAGGTACTGTGTGATTGACTTCTATGTTAGGAAAAGAACACTTATTACAAACTTAAATTATCTTTTGAAATGTTTTCTTTACAAATAGTTAAAAATTATTGTGTAAAAAACCTATGGTTGCCCTACCCAAAACAAACACACGTGAGCACAATTAGTCCACGGGATTCAGAGAGAGTGAGAGTGAACAGCGAAATAGTAACAAAAAATGTGACATTTAGGGGAAACTATGTCATTCAAACGTTAACCATATAAATTACAGTAACACTAACCGAGCGTCCACATACATATTCCAATCAATTTACATAAATAAACATTCACTAATATATTCCTTTAAAATGGACACACGCAGATAGTTGCAGTACACATGTCAGTTCAATTACTGGTACACATAAACACTCATAGCTGGACGTGTCTGTCCATCTTGACAATAGTAGACATGTAACAAAAAAAGTGACAGTAATGGGAAACTATGTCATTCAAACGTATAAATGTTAACCATGTAAATTACAGGAACACTAATCGCGCGCACACGTACATATGTCAATCAATTTACATAAATACACATTCACTAATGTGTACCTTTCAAATGGACACATACAGATAATTACCGTACACATGTCAGTTCAATTACAGGTACACATAAACACACATAGCTTCACGTGTCTGTCGGTCTTGCCAATAGTACACATGGATACGCACACAAAACAGTCCATTATCAATTAATGTGTGTGTGTGTGGGTGTATTTATTTTCTCCTTGTATTTACTATATGTATCTGCAGAATCGAGTTATTAGCTCTTGGACCCCGCCTATCATATATATGTATTTTTCCTTTTTTTATATCTACTACATCTATTTCTCTCTAACACACACACACACACACACACACACCTCACTTCGCTGGAAGACCAGAAGAGTTGGGGGGGACATGATAAACCACATTCAAGATTCTGAAGGGAATTGATAGGGTAGATAAAGACAGGCTATTTAACACAAGGGGAACACGTACAAGGGGACACAGGTGGAAACTAAGTGCCCAAATGAGCCACAGAGATATTAGAAAGAACTTTTTCAGTGTCAGAGTGGTGGACAAATGGAATGCATTAGGAAGAGATGTGGTGGAGGCTGACTCCATACACAGTTTCAAGTGTAGATATGATAGAGCCCGATAGGCTCAGGAATCTGTACACCTGTTGATTGACGGTTGAGAGGCGGGACCAAAGAGCCAGAGCTCAACCCCCGCAAACACAACTAGGTGAGTACAACTAGGTGAGTACACACACACACACACACACACACACACACACCACACACACACACACACACACACACACACACACACACACACACACACACACACACACACACACACACACACACACACACACACAAACTGGAGGCCTACCGTCTAAACGGAGAGAGTTCGTTGGTTATAATCCTAATGGTCCCATATCGAATCTCAGTTGATGCAATAGCAAATCGACAGATATTCTTTAACCTGATTCGCCTGTTCACCGGCTCCCCCTCCGACCGGGAAGCCAGTCGGCCGAGCGGACTTATCAAGTCCAGTGTCCTTCACTGGACACTGGACTTGTGATCGTGTGGTCCCGGGTTCGATTCCGGGCGCTGCCGAGAAACAATAGGCAGAGTTTCTTTCACCCTGTGCCCCTGTTACCTTGCAGTAAAACAGGTACCTGGGTGTTAGTCAGCTGTCACGGGCTGCTTCCTGGGGGTGGAGGCCTGGTCGAGGACCGGACCGCGGGGACACTAAAGCCCCGAAATCATCTCAAGAAGAACCTCAAGAGATAAGCACAAATGAATCCATCAATGGATCCATCTATCTATCTACTTATATCTGTCAATCCATCAATCTATCTTCCCATAAACCAACCATTTATCATTATATACATCTATCTATCCATTTATCCGTCCATCAACTCTTCTGTCTATCCATCCATCTACTCATATGTCTTTCCATCCATCAGATAGACGGATGCATCTATGCATCCGTCTATCCGTCAATGTATATATTTAGCAATCAATGTAAACATCCATCTATCTACTTATATAAATTTTCCTTTAATCCCTGTTTCACTTGCACCACTCCCCCCATTTTCTCCCTCTGCATCCCTGTTTTCACCTGCACCACTCCCCCTGTTCCACCATCCCCATCCCTGTTTCACCTGCACCACTCCCCTGTTCCGCCATCCCCATCCCTGTTTCACCTGCACCACTCCCCCTGTTCCCCATCCCCATCCCTGTTTCACTTGCACCACTCCCCTATTCCCCCATCCCCATCCCTGTTTCACTTGCACCACTCCCCCTATTCCCCCATCCCCATTCCTGTTTCACTTGCACCACTCCCCCTGTTCCCCATCCCCATCCCTGTTTCACTTGCACCACTCCCCCTCTTCCCCCATCCCCATCCCTGTTTCACTTGCACCACTCCCCCTGTTCCCCTATCCCCATCCCTGTTTCACCTGCACCACTCCCCCTGTTCCCCCATCCCCATCCATGTTTCACCTGCACCACTCCCCTTGTTCCCCCATCCCTGTTTCACTTGCACCACTCCCCCTATTCCCCCATCCCCATTCCTGTTTCACATGTACAGCACCCCCTGTTCGCCCCTCTTCCTCCCTGTTTCACCTGCACCACTCCCCCTGTTCCCTCTTTTCATTCCACCTCTAAATCCCGTATCCTCCCCCCCCCACCACCACCTTTGCACCTCTTCCTTTAACTTAAATCAGGACCAATAAACTACTTTATGTGTTTAATTTAGGTTTTTTCTAAGTACGAAAAAGTCTTCAGCCATCTCAAGCATTATTTTACAATTAACTTTAATTAAATTGGTAAGGGGGGGTTGGGTGATAAGAATAATTAATAATTATTCCTAAATCCTTTAGCTAAAGTCAACACTGACCAACCTATGCCCGTTCCCTACCCCAGACCATTCCCTCTACAAATACATTAATTTAGTAATAATAAGCCTTAATAATATATTAATAAATAAATTTTAAATTAAATCTGTGTATGGCTGCAGCCTCCAGCATGTGGCGTCATTACATAGACAGACATTCTCTTTATATATATATATATATATATATATATATATATATATATATATATATATATATATATATATATATATATATATATATATATATATATATATATATATATATATATATATATATATCAATTTACATAAATAAATATTCACTAATATATTCCTTTAAAATTAACACAATCGGATTAAGGCGTCCTGTACATACCAGTTGCATTGCTCCTGGTAGTATGGGTTCGAGTCACTTCTGGCATGTGAGTTTTCAGTTGCATATAGTCCTGGGGACCATTAAGGCTTGTTTGCATGTGTATATATATATATATATATATATATATATATATATATATATATATATATATATATATATATATATATATATATATATATATATATATATATATATATATATATTTAAAAAATCTGTCATATTTGTAAATTAAATAATAAATATTTTATTATTAAATTTAATTTATTTTTTATATTAATATAATTATTTAATAATTTATTAAAAAACATTAATTTGATTTATTTATTTAATAAAATTAAATAATAAATAATAAATTAAATATTGATATATACTTGTGTGTCCAGGAGGCCATCTGTGTCCCCTCAGATGGTCTCCCTTATCACAGTCTATGGGTGTGTGTGAGTGTGAGTGCCCCTGTGAGTGTTCGGGTGAGGGTGTGTGTGTGTGTGTGAGTGTCCGGGTTTATGTGAGGTTTGGTTCCAGGGAAACATCCTTCCCCTCCCCCCTTTCCCATATCTCCTCCCTTATTCCCACCGTGGGTTCGAATCCCAGGTGATTAGACCTGCTCTAGGTCCATGGATCCAAGGTATCCATCCGTGGGCCCAACGGATTTCACCCCTTCCCCACTTTCCAAGGGCCTGGTCAATTCCAGCTATCCAGGGAACCTGTCGAAACAGAGGCAGCTACAGGAGGGGACACACAAATATTTGTGCCCTGCAGTTACACACCCGTTTCCGACAGACTCGATCGCAATCTATCCAGATGAGAACACGTTCTCTTCCGACTAGACCACGCTGGAGTCGCTGTATGTCTCAAATTTGGTTCCTTTATTTATAGTTAGTATTTTTGGTGAATTAATTGATTTGTTTTAATTTTTTATTGACTTAGGTAGAACGATTTGGGGAGTTGGGGGGAGGGGGGGGGGGTTGTGTGTAATGGATTGTCGAGATCGTGGTTGGATAGTATTTATCTAGTTGTGTTCACCTAGTTGTGCTTGCGAGGGTTGAGCTCTACTCTTTCGGCCCGCCTCTCAACTGTCAATCAATCAATTATTACTAACTAATAAAAAACATTCCACACACACACACCCAGGAAGCAGCCCGTAACAGCTGTCTAACGCCCAGGTACATATTTACTGCTAGGTAACAGGGGCATCAGAATGATAGAAACTCTGCTGATTTCCGTTTGTTCCATCACCGGGGGATTGAATGAGCTAGGATTACGAGTCGAGAGCGACGTCCACTCAGCTATAAAGCCCCCTAGTTTGTGTATTGGTGCAAAAGATAATTTGGGAGAGGTTAAGGGAAAGGAATGATGTTTGGTGGCCTTGAAAGCTTTGGAGGGGAGGGGGGTTGGCAGTTATGAATTAAAATTGTTAATTATTTAAGATAGGATATATATGCAAAAGACGTTGCGAGATATAGTAAGAAAAGTGTTTCTGACTGAGGTTAGGTACTGTGTGATTGACTTCTATGTTAGGAAAAAGAACACTTATTACAAACTTAAATTATCTTTTGAAATGTTTCTTTACAAATAGTTAAAAATTATTGTGTAAAAAACCTATGGTTGCCCTACCCAAAACAAACACGTGAGCACAATTAGTCCACGGGATTCAGAGAGAGTGAGAGTGAACAGCGAAATAGTAACAAAAAATGTGACATTTAGGGGAAACTATGTCATTCAAACGTTAACCATATAAATTACAGTAACACTAACCGAGCGTCCACATACATATTCCAATCAATTTACATAAATAAACATTCACTAATATATTCCTTTAAAATGGACACACGCAGATAGTTGCAGTACACATGTCAGTTCAATTACTGGTACACATAAACACTCATAGCTGGACGTGTCTGTCCATCTTGACAATAGTAGACATGTAACAAAAAAAGTGACAGTAATGGGAAACTATGTCATTCAAACGTATAAATGTTAACCATGTAAATTACAGGAACACTAATCGCGCGCACACGTACATATGTCAATCAATTTACATAAATACACATTCACTAATGTGTACCTTTCAAATGGACACATACAGATAATTACCGTACACATGTCAGTTCAATTACAGGTACACATAAACACACATAGCTTCACGTGTCTGTCGGTCTTGCCAATAGTACACATGGATACGCACACAAAACAGTCCATTATCAATTAATGTGTGTGTGTGTGTGTATTTATTTTCTCCTTGTATTTACTATATGTATCTGCAGAATCGAGTTATTAGCTCTTGGACCCCGCCTATCATATATATGTATTTTTCCTTTTTTTATATCTACTACATCTATTTCTCTCTAACACACACACACACACACACACACCTCACTTCGCTGGAAGACAGAAGAGTTGGGGGGGACATGATAACCACATTCAAGATTCTGAAGGGAATTGATAGGGTAGATAAAGACAGGCTATTTAACACAAGGGGAACACGTACAAGGGGACACAGGTGGAAACTAAGTGCCCAAATGAGCCACAGAGATATTAGAAAGAACTTTTTCAGTGTCAGAGTGGTGGACAAATGGAATGCATTAGGAAGAGATGTGGTGGAGGCTGACTCCATACACAGTTTCAAGTGTAGATATGATAGAGCCCGATAGGCTCAGGAATCTGTACACCTGTTGATTGACGGTTGAGAGGCGGGACCAAAGAGCCAGAGCTCAACCCCCGCAAACACAACTAGGTGAGTACAACTAGGTGAGTACACACACACACACACACACACACACACACACACACACACACACACACACACACACACACACACACACACACACACACACACACACACACACACACACACACACACACACACACACAAACTGGAGGCCTACCGTCTAAACGGAGAGAGTTCGTTGGTTATAATCCTGATGGTCCCATATCGAATCTCAGTTGATGCAATAGCAAATCGACAGATATTCTTTAACCTGATTCGCCTGTTCACCGGCTCCCCTCCGACCGGGAAGCCAGTCGGCCGAGCGGACTTATCAAGTCCAGTGTCCTTCACTGGACACTGGACTTGTGATCGTGTGGTCCCGGGTTCGATTCCGGGCGCTGCCGAGAAACAATAGGCAGAGTTTCTTTCACCCTGTGCCCCTGTTACCTTGCAGTAAAACAGGTACCTGGGTGTTAGTCAGCTGTCACGGGCTGCTTCCTGGGGGTGGAGGCCTGGTCGAGGACCGGACCGCGGGGACACTAAAGCCCCGAAATCATCTCAAGAAGAACCTCAAGAGATAAGCACAAATGAATCCATCAATGGATCCATCTATCTATCTACTTATATCTGTCAATCCATCAATCTATCTTCCCATAAACCAACCATTTATCATTATATACATCTATCTATCCATTTATCCGTCCATCAACTCTTCTGTCTATCCATCCATCTACTCATATGTCTTTCCATCCATCAGATAGACGGATGCATCTATGCATCCGTCTATCCGTCAATGTATATATTTAGCAATCAATGTAAACATCCATCTATCTACTTATATAAATTTTCCTTTAATCCCTGTTTCACTTGCACCACTCCCCCCATTTTCTCCCTCTGCATCCCTGTTTCACCTGCACCACTCCCCCTGTTCCACCATCCCCATCCCTGTTTCACCTGCACCACTCCCCCTGTTCCGCCATCCCCATCCCTGTTTCACCTGCACCACTCCCCCTGTTTCCCCATCCCCATCCCTGTTTCACTTGCACCACTCCCCCTATTCCCCCATCCCCATCCCTGTTTCACTTGCACCACTCCCCCTATTCCCCCATCCCCATTCCTGTTTCACTTGCACCACTCCCCCTGTTCCCCCATCCCCATCCCTGTTTCACTTGCACCACTCCCCCTCTTCCCCCATCCCCATCCCTGTTTCACTTGCACCACTCCCCCTGTTCCCCTATCCCCATCCCTGTTTCACCTGCACCACTCCCCCTGTTCCCCCATCCCCATCCATGTTTCACCTGCACCACTCCCCTTGTTGCCCCATCCCTGTTTCACTTGCACCACTCCCCCTATTCCCCCATCCCCATTCCTGTTTCACATGTACAGCACCCCCTGTTCGCCCCTCTTCCTCCCTGTTTCACCTGCACCACTCCCCCTGTTCCCTCTTTTCATTCCACCTCTAAATCCCGTATCCTCCCCCCCCCCCACCACCACCTTTGCACCTCTTCCTTTAACTTAAATCAGGACCAATAAACTACTTTATGTGTTTAATTTAGGTTTTTTCTAAGTACGAAAAAGTCTTCAGCCATCTCAAGCATTATTTTACAATTAACTTTAATTAAATTGGTAAGGGGGGGTTGGGTGATAAGAATAATTAATAATTATTCCTAAATCCTTTAGCTAAAGTCAACACTGACCAACCTATGCCCGTTCCCTACCCCAGACCATTCCCTCTACAAATACATTAATTTAGTAATAATAAGCCTTAATAATATATTAATAAATAAATTTTAAATTAAATCTGTGTATGGCTGCAGCCTCCAGCATGTGGCGTCATTACATAGACAGACATTCTCTTTATATATATATATATATATATATATTAGTATATTTTGGTAGCAGTCTTTCCTGTAGACATATATTATTAAATATGACCGAAAAAGTAAGATTAATAATTCTAACACGAATTTTCTCAATCCTTCGTACATTATGCTTCACTGTTGGAGGTAAATCAAAAATCACTTCTCCAAAATTCATTTTTATTTCTAGTCTGACGCGACACGGGCGCGTTTCGTAAAACTTATTACATTTTCAAAGACTTCACAAATACACAACTGATTAGAACTTGCGTTTCCCTGATTTTATATCTACATTTGAGTGAGGTGGGAAGGGTGATGTGGCATTACATTTGAGTGAGGTGGGAAGGATGATGTGGCATTAACACAAGACAGAACACTAGAGGATATTAATAGGGTACTAAAAGTATCAACACAAGACAGAACACGAAAAAATGGGTATTGAATAGAAGTGTTTGTAGAAAGCCTATTGGTCCATATTTCTTGATGCTTCTATATTGGAGCGGAGTCTTGAGGTGGGTAGAATATAGTGGTGCAATAATTGGCTGTTGATTGCTGGTGTCGACTTCTTGATGTGTAGTGCCTCGCAAACGTCAAGCCGCCTGCTGTCGCTGTATCTATCGATGATTTCTGTGTTGTTTACTAGGATTTCTCTGGCGATGGTTTGGTTATGGGAAGAGATTATATGTTCCTTAATGGAACCCTGTTGTTTATGCATCGTTAAACGCCTAGAAAGAGATGTTGTTGTCTTGCCTATATACTGGTTTTTTTGGAGCTTACAGTCCCCAAGTGGGCATTTGAAGGCATAGACGACGTTAGTCTCTTTTAAAGCGTTCTGTTTCGTGTCTGGAGAGTTTCTCATGAGTAGGCTGGCCGTTTTTCTGGTTTTATAGTAAATCGTCAGTTGTATCCTCTGATTTTTGTCTGTAGGGATAACGTTTCTATTAACAATATCTTTCAGGACCCTTTCCTCTGTTTTATGAGCTGTGGAAAAGAAGTTCCTGTAAAATAGTCTAATAGGGGGTATAGGTGTTGTGTTAGTTGTCTCTTCGGAGGTTGCATGGCTTTTCACTTTCCTTCTTATGATGTCTTCGATGAAACCATTGGA
Source organism: Procambarus clarkii (assembly GCF_040958095.1). Taxonomy (NCBI): domain Eukaryota; kingdom Metazoa; phylum Arthropoda; class Malacostraca; order Decapoda; family Cambaridae; genus Procambarus; species Procambarus clarkii. Next base: position 1,251,787 of record NC_091161.1, on the reverse strand, counting down.
GAAGCCGTTATTGACTAGAACCTGCCTTACCCTACAGAGTTCTTCGTCGACTTGCTTCCATTCTGAGCTGTGGCTGAGAGCACGGTCGACGTATGTGTTAACAACACTCCTCTTGTACCTGTCAGGGCAGTCGCTGTTGGCATTTAGGCACATTCCTATGTTTGTTTCCTTTGTGTAGACTGCAGTGTGGAAACCTCCGCCTTTTTCCATGACTGTTACATCTAGAAAAGGCAGCTTCCCATCCTTTTCCGTCTCGTAAGTGAAACGCAGCACGGAACTCTGCTCAAATGCCTCCTTCAGCTCCTGCAGATGTCTGACATCAGGTACCTGTGTAAAAATGTCGTCAACATACCTGCAGTATATGGCCGGTTTCAAGTTCATGTCGACTAAGACTTTTTGCTCGATGGTACCCATGTAGAAGTTTGCAAACAGGACACCTAGGGGAGAACCCATGGCGACCCCATCTACTTGCTTATACATGTGCCCATCCGGGCTCAAGAAGGGTGCCTCTTTAGTACAAGCTTGGAGTAGTTTCCTCAGAATACTTTCTGGCATGTCAAGAGGAGTACAGGCTGGATCACGATACACTCTGTCGGCTATCATTCCGATTGTCTCGTCCACAGGTACGTTGGTGAACAGCGATTCTACGTCCAACGAGGCTCTTATCCCTGTGGCCCGTGCGCCCCGCAGTAAGTCCACAAATTCCTTTGGAGACTTCAGGCTGAAGGCGCAAGGAACATAAGGAGTCAGCAGGCCGTTGAGTCGCTTCGCCAATCTGTACGTGGGTGTGGGTATCTGGCTAATGATTGGCCAAACATAACCAAACCATCGCCAGAGAAATCCTAGTAAACAACACAGAAATCATCGATAGATACAGCGACAGCAGGCGGCTTGACGTTTGCGAGGCACTACACATCAAGAAGTCGACACCAGCAATCAACAGCCAATTATTGCACCACTATATTCTACCCACCTCAAGACTCCGCTCCAATATAGAAGCATCAAGAAATATGGACCAATAGGCTTTCTACAAACACTTCTATTCAATACCCATTTTTTCGTGTTCTGTCTTGTGTTGATACTTTTAATACCCTATTAATATCCTCTAGTGTTCTGTCTTGTGTTAATGCCACATCATCCTTCCCACCTCACTCAAATGTAATGCCACATCACCCTTCCCACCTCACTCAAATGTAGATATAAAATCAGGGAAACGCAAGTTCTAATCAGTTGTGTATTTGTGAAGTCTTTGAAAATGTAATAAGTTTTACGAAACGCGCCCGTGTCGCGTCAGACTAGAAATAAAAATGAATTTTGGAGAAGTGATTTTTGATTTACCTCCAACAGTGAAGCATAATGTACGAAGGATTGAGAAAATTCGTGTTAGAATTATTAATCTTACTTTTTCGGTCATATTTAATAATATATGTCTACAGGAAAGACTGCTACCAAAATATACTAATGTTAAAGTGCACGACCCAGCTGCAAGGAATCAAGCCTTCACGATAAAATATCGCCAGGATCTGATTCGTGATCAGATATACAAGGCAGAGAATGAAATCAAAGACAACAAAACGCAACTACTTCATGCTACAAACGAGTGGAGAAATAGCAACATCGATCATAGTATCCGTACCCGCATTGAACAACACCTCGACATCCTCACAGACCAACATCACCTCAGCACTGAAACAAGGATTATCAAGAAACTAACAACATTATATGGAGGACCTATGGCAATTCCACGACCAAGAGATGGCTTCCTGAACCTTGCAGGAATTAACCTCACTGAGGACCAAGTCACTCTCCTAAATCTGGGCATAAACTGCCATGTTATGTCCAGACCGAGTGAAATGGCCCGGAAAGTGGAGTTGGAAATTCTGTTGGACGACATATTCGACCTCGAGACACAAAAGAAGGTCACTACCAAAAATACCTTACAAGCAGAACTTATTGCAGAAGGAGGAAAGAATCGAGGCAACTACAGAAGCACCATACTGTCCCCCGAGCTTAGAGCGGCAGCTAAAAGCCTTCGTGAGAACAAGGAGATAGTTGTCAGGAGAGGTGACAAGTCGCCAATATATGTCATTCTTAAAAAAGACGAATATCTGGCGAAAATGAACATCATACTCTCTGACCAAACTAAGTTCCAAAGGGTAACGAAGGACACTACAGCCGAATTAAAAGCAAAGGTCAACAAACTGATCGAAACTGTGAACGCCAAGAAATCCGGACTCCACCTGCCAAAGATCATTGGGGAATATAAACCTGGATATGCGTATGGAAATGTCAAGACGCACAAGCCTGGAAACCCACTTCGGCCAATCATTAGCCAGATACCCACACCCACGTACAGATTGGCGAAGCGACTCAACGGCCTGCTGACTCCTTATGTTCCTTGCGCCTTCAGCCTGAAGTCTCCAAAGGAATTTGTGGACTTACTGCGGGGCGCACGGGCCACAGGGATAAGAGCCTCGTTGGACGTAGAATCGCTGTTCACCAACGTACCTGTGGACGAGACAATCGGAATGATAGCCGACAGAGTGTATCGTGATCCAGCCTGTACTCCTCTTGACATGCCAGAAAGTATTCTGAGGAAACTACTCCAAGCTTGTACTAAAGAGGCACCCTTCTTGAGCCCGGATGGGCACATGTATAAGCAAGTAGATGGGGTCGCCATGGGTTCTCCCCTAGGTGTCCTGTTTGCAAACTTCTACATGGGTACCATCGAGCAAAAAGTCTTAGTCGACATGAACTTGAAACCGGCCATATACTGCAGGTATGTTGACGACATTTTTACACAGGTACCTGATGTCAGACATCTGCAGGAGCTGAAGGAGGCATTTGAGCAGAGTTCCGTGCTGCGTTTCACTTACGAGACGGAAAAGGATGGGAAGCTGCCTTTTCTAGATGTAACAGTCATGGAAAAAGGCGGAGGTTTCCACACTGCAGTCTACACAAAGGAAACAAACATAGGAATGTGCCTAAATGCCAACAGCGACTGCCCTGACAGGTACAAGAGGAGTGTTGTTAACGCATACGTCGACCGTGCTCTCAGCCACAGCTCAGAATGGAAGCAAGTCGACGAAGAACTCTGTAGGGTAAGGCAGGTTCTAGTCAATAACGGCTTCTCCAATGGTTTCATCGAAGACATCATAAGAAGGAAAGTGAAAAGCCATGCAACCTCCGAAGAGACAACTAACACAACACCTATACCCCCTATTAGACTATTTTACAGGAACTTCTTTTCCACAGCTCATAAAACAGAGGAAAGGGTCCTGAAAGATATTGTTAATAGAAACGTTATCCCTACAGACAAAAATCAGAGGATACAACTGACGATTTACTATAAAACCAGAAAAACGGCCAGCCTACTCATGAGAAACTCTCCAGACACGAAACAGAACGCTTTAAAAGAGACTAACGTCGTCTATGCCTTCAAATGCCCACTTGGGGACTGTAAGCTCCAAAAAACCCAGTATATAGGCAAGACAACAACATCTCTTTCTAGGCGTTTAACGATGCATAAACAACAGGGCTCCATTAAGGAACATATAATCTCTTCCCATAACCAAACCATCGCCAGAGAAATCCTAGTAAACAACACAGAAATCATCGATAGATACAGCGACAGCAGGCGGCTTGACGTTTGCGAGGCACTACACATCAAGAAGTCGACACCAGCAATCAACAGCCAATTATTGCACCACTATATTCTACCCACCTCAAGACTCCGCTCCAATATAGAAGCATCAAGAAATATGGACCAATAGGCTTTCTACAAACACTTCTATTCAATACCCATTTTTTCGTGTTCTGTCTTGTGTTGATACTTTTAGTACCCTATTAATATCCTCTAGTGTTCTGTCTTGTGTTAATGCCACATCATCCTTCCCACCTCACTCAAATGTAATGCCACATCACCCTTCCCACCTCACTCAAATGTAGATATAAAATCAGGGAAACGCAAGTTCTAATCAGTTGTGTATTTGTGAAGTCTTTGAAAATGTAATAAGTTTTACGAAACGCGCCCGTGTCGCGTCAGACTAGAAATAAAAATGAATTTTGGAGAAGTGATTTTTTATTTACCTCCAACAGTGAAGCATAATGTACGAAGGATTGAGAAAATTCGTGTTAGAATTATTAATCTTACTTTTTCGGTCATATTTAATAATATATATATATATATATATATATATATATATATATATATATATATATATATATATATATATATATATATATATATATATATATATATATATATCAATTTACATAAATAAATATTCACTAATATATTCCTTTAAAATTGACACAATCGGATTAAGGCGTCCTGTACATACCAGTTGCATTGCTCCTGGTAGTATGGGTTCGAGTCACTTCTGGCATGTGAGTTTTCAGTTGCATATAGTCCTGGGGACCATTAAGGCTTGTTTGCATGTGTATATATATATATATATATATATATATATATATATATATATATATATATATATATATATATATATATATATATATATATATATATTTAAAAAATCTGTCATATTTGTAAATTAAATAATAAATATTTTATTATTAAATTTAATTTATTTTTATATTAATATAATTATTTAATAATTTATTAAAAAACATTAATTTGATTTATTTATTTAATAAAATTAAATAATAAATAATAAATTAAATATTGATATATACTTGTGTGTCCAGGAGGCCATCTGTGTCCCCTCAGATGGTCTCCCTTATCACAGTCTATGGGTGTGTGTGAGTGTGAGTGCCCCTGTGAGTGTTCGGGTGAGGGTGTGTGTGTGTGTGTGAGTGTCCGGGTTTATGTGAGGTTTGGTTCCAGGGAAACATCCTTCCCCTCCCCCCTTTCCCATATCTCCTCCCTTATTCCCACCGTGGGTTCGAATCCCAGGTGATTAGACCTGCTCTAGGTCCATGGATCCAAGGTATCCATCCGTGGGCCCAACGGATTTCACCCCTTCCCCACTTTCCAAGGGCCTGGTCAATTCCAGCTATCCAGGGAACCTGTCGAAACAGAGGCAGCTACAGGAGGGGACACACAAATATTTGTGCCCTGCAGTTACACACCCGTTCCGACAGACTCGATCGCAATCTATCCAGATGAGAACACGTTCTCTTCCGACTAGACCACGCTGGAGTCGCTGTATGTCTCAAATTTGGTTCCTTTATTTATAGTTAGTATTTTTGGTGAATTAATTGATTTGTTTTAATTTTTTATTGACTTAGGTAGAACGATTTGGGGAGTTGGGGGGAGGGGGGGGGGGGTTGTGTGTAATGGATTGTCGAGATCGTGGTTGGATAGTATTTATCTAGTTGTGTTCACCTAGTTGTGCTTGCGAGGGTTGAGCTCTACTCTTTCGGCCCGCCTCTCAACTGTCAATCAATCAATTATTACTAACTAATAAAAAACATTCCACACACACACACCCAGGAAGCAGCCCGTAACAGCTGTCTAACGCCCAGGTACATATTTACTGCTAGGTAACAGGGGCATCAGAATGATAGAAACTCTGCTGATTTCCGTTTGTTCCATCACCGGGGGATTGAATGAGCTAGGATTACGAGTCGAGAGCGACGTCCACTCAGCTATAAAGCCCCCTAGTTTGTGTATTGGTGCAAAAGATAATTTGGGAGAGGTTAAGGGAAAGGAATGATGTTTGGTGGCCTTGAAAGCTTTGGAGGGGAGGGGGGTTGGCAGTTATGAATTAAAATTGTTAATTATTTAAGATAGGATATATATGCAAAAGACGTTGCGAGATATAGTAAGAAAAGTGTTTCTGACTGAGGTTAGGTACTGTGTGATTGACTTCTATGTTAGGAAAAAGAACACTTATTACAAACTTAAATTATCTTTTGAAATGTTTCTTTACAAATAGTTAAAAATTATTGTGTAAAAAAACTATGGTTGCCCTACCCAAAACAAACACACGTGAGCACAATAAGTCCACGGGATTCAGAGAGAGTGAGAGTGAACAGCGAAATAGTAACAAAAAATGTGACATTTAGGGGAAACTATGTCATTCAAACGTTAACCATATAAATTACAGTAACACTAACCGAGCGTCCACATACATATTCCAATCAATTTACATAAATAAATATTCACTAATATATTCCTTTAAAATAGACACACGCAGATAGTTGCAGTACACATGTCAGTTCAATTACTGGTACACATAAACACTCATAGCTGGACGTGTCTGTCCATCTTGACAATAGTAGACATGTAACAAAAAATGTGACAGTAATGGGAAACTATGTCATTCAAACGTATAAATGTTAACCATGTAAATTACAGGAACACTAATCGCGCGCACACGTACATATGTCAATCAATTTACATAAATACACATTCACTAATGTGTACCTTTAAAATGGACACATACAGATAATTACCGTACACATGTCAGTTCAATTACAGGTACACATAAACACACATAGCTTCACGTGTCTGTCGGTCTTGCCAATAGTACACATGGATACGCACACAAAACAGTCCATTATCAATTAATGTGTGTGTGTGTGTGTATTTATTTTCTCCTTGTATTTACTATATGTATCTGCAGAATCGAGTTATTAGCTCTTGGACCCCGCCTATCATATATATGTATTTTTCCTTTTTTTATATCTACTACATCTATTTCTCTCTAACACACACACACACACACACACACCTCACTTCGCTGGAAGACAGAAGAGTTGGGGGGGACATGATAACCACATTCAAGATTCTGAAGGGAATTGATAGGGTAGATAAAGACAGGCTATTTAACACAAGGGGAACACGTACAAGGGGACACAGGTGGAAACTAAGTGCCCAAATGAGCCACAGAGATATTAGAAAGAACTTTTTCAGTGTCAGAGTGGTGGACAAATGGAATGCATTAGGAAGAGATGTGGTGGAGGCTGACTCCATACACAGTTTCAAGTGTAGATATGATAGAGCCCGATAGGCTCAGGAATCTGTACACCTGTTGATTGACGGTTGAGAGGCGGGACCAAAGAGCCAGAGCTCAACCCCCGCAAACACAACTAGGTGAGTACAACTAGGTGAGTACACACACACACACACACACACACACACACACACACACACACACACACACACACACACACACACACACACACACACACACACACACACACACACACACACACGCACACACACACACACACACACACACACACACACACACACACACACACAAACTGGAGGCCTACCGTCTAAACGGAGAGAGTTCGTTGGTTATAATCCTAATGGTCCCATATCGAATCTCAGTTGATGCAATAGCAAATCGACAGATATTCTTTAACCTGATTCGCCTGTTCACCGGCTCCCCTCCGACCGGGGAGCCAGTCGGCCGAGCGGACTTATCAAGTCCAGTGTCCTTCACTGGACACTGGACTTGTGATCGTGTGGTCCCGGGTTCGATTCCGGGCGCCGCCGAGAAACAATAGGCAGAGTTTCTTTCACCCTGTGCCCCTGTTACCTTGCAGTAAAACAGGTACCTGGGTGTTAGTCAGCTGTCACGGGCTGCTTCCTGGGGGTGGAGGCCTGGTCGAGGACCGGACCGCGGGGACACTAAAGCCCCGAAATCATCTCAAGAAGAACCTCAAGAGATAAGCACAAATGAATCCATCAATGGATCCATCTATCTATCTACTTATATCTGTCAATCCATCAATCTATCTTCCCATAAACCAACCATTTATCATTATATACATCTATCTATCCATTTATCCGTCCATCAACTCTTCTGTCTATCCATCCATCTACTCATATGTCTTTCCATCCATCAGATAGACGGATGCATCTATGCATCCGTCTATCCGTCAATGTATATATTTAGCAATCAATGTAAACATCCATCTATCTACTTATATAAATTTTCCTTTAATCCCTGTTTCACTTGCACCACTCCCCCCATTTTCTCCCTCTGCATCCCTGTTTCACCTGCACCACTCCCCCTGTTCCACCATCCCCATCCCTGTTTCACCTGCACCACTCCCCCTGTTCCGCCATCCCCATCCCTGTTTCACCTGCACCACTCCCCCTGTTCCCCCATCCCCATCCCTGTTTCACTTGCACCACTCCCCCTATTCCCCCATCCCCATCCCTGTTTCACTTGCACCACTCCCCCTATTCCCCCATCCCCATTCCTGTTTCACTTGCACCACTCCCCCTGTTCCCCCATCCCCATCTCTGTTTCACTTGCACCACTCCCCCTCTTCCCCCATCCCCATCCCTGTTTCACTTGCACCACTCCCCCTGTTCCCCTATCCCCATCCCTGTTTCACCTGCACCACTCCCCCTGTTCCCCCATCCCCATCCCTGTTTCACCTGCACCACTCCCCCTGTTCCCCCATCCCCATCCCTGTTTCACCTGCACCACTCCCCCTGTTCCCCCATCCCTGTTTTACTTGCACCACTCCCCCTATTCCCCCATCCCCATTCCTGTTTCACATGTACAGCACCCCCTGTTCGCCCCTCTTCCTCCCTGTTTCACCTGCACCACTCCCCCTGTTCCCTCTTTTCATTCCACCTCTGAATCCCGTATCCTCCCCCCCCCCCCACCCCCACCTTTGCACCTCTTCCTTTAACTTAAATCAGGACCAATAAACTACTTTATGTGTTTAATTTAGGTTTTTTCTAAGTACGAAAAAGTCTTCAGCCATCTCAAGCATTATTTTACAATTAACTTTAATTAAATTGGTAAGGGGGGGTTGGGTGATAAGAATAATTAATAATTATTCCTAAATCCTTTAGCTAAATTCAACACTGACCAACCTATGCCCGTTCCCTACCCCAGACCATTCCCTCTACAAATACATTAATTTATTAATAATAAGCCTTAATAATATATTAATAAATAAATTTTAAAATAAATCTGTGTATGGCTGCAGCCTCCAGCATGTGGCGTCATTACATAGACAGACATTCTCTTTATATATATATATATATATATATATATATATATATATATATATATATATATATATATATATATATATATATATATATATATATATATATATATATATATATATATATAGAGAAGGGAGTACCACCTCTGGCTGGAAGAAGGGGGACCCATAGCCTCGGAGGAAACCACACATAACGCATTGGAGGGAATGTGGGTCCCCTCCAATACAGTTTCTGTGTGCTTTTCTCCTACCACCCCCTTCCCTTTTTTTTTTTTTCCTTTATTGTGTATTTAAAGGTTACAAAACATACAAGACAAATGCCTAAAGGTTATGGATCTCTTGAAGCTCCTCCGCTTCTGGACAGGAACCGAGGACGCAGCAAGCATTTCCCCTCTGGATCGCCACACTGAGACGCTGAAATAAAAAATTGGAAGCCCTTGGGTCTCTGGTGACGTCAATGAGCTTGGACCCCAATTCCTTGAGAAATCCCAAGGCACTCTTGCCCCAGGGGCCATGCGTCTCAGACGCTATGGGAACAAAGAGGTATTGACCTTCCAGTCGCCTGTACTTGAGTGATTTTGCTGTTTCCCTGTGGTTGGCCGCCCCACCTGCTTGATCAGCTCCGAAGTGTACATAGGTGTCAGCCAGGGTGGATACACATGTGTAGTCCCACACCAACTGTCTACCCTCCTTCCATGAGTATATGGTGATGCCATCAGGGCGAAGTGCTGGGAAATCCGGGTTTTGGACCCCTAGGATGCGAGGTTCTCTCTCCGCTGGGCACCCAGCTGAGACGAGGCTTCTCTTGATGATGTCATTGACCTCGTTGTGTCTTGCATGCCAGCCCTTTGTGCTGGCATGTGCTCTGTGCTGGCATATCAATTTACATAAATAAATATTCACTAATATATTCCTTTAAAATTGACACAATCGGATTAAGGCGTCCTGTACATACCAGTTGCATTGCTCCTGGCAGTATGGGTTCGAGTCACTTCTGGCATGTGAGTTTTCAGTTGCATATAGTCCTGGGGACCATTAAGGCTTGTTTGCATGTGTATATATATATATATATATATATATATAGATATATATATATATATATATATATATATATATATATATATATATATATATATATATATATATATTTAAAAAATCTGTCATATTTGTAAATTAAATAATAAATATTTTATTATTAAATTTAATTTATTTTTTATATTAATATAATTATTTAATAATTTAATAAAATAATAATTTATTAAAAAACATTAATTTGATTTATTTATTTAATAAAATTAAATAATAAATAATAAATTAAATATTGATATATACTTGTGTGTCCAGGAGGCCATCTGTGTCCCCTCAGATGGTCTCCCTTATCACAGTTTGTGTCTGTGTGTGAGTGTCCGGGCGAGTGTGTGTGAGTGTGAGTGTCCCTGTGAGTGTCCGGGTGCGTGTGTGTCCGGTTATACCTGTGGGTCCAGGAGGCCATCTGTGTCCCCTCAGATGGTCTCCCTTATCACAGTCTATGGGTGTGTGTGAGTGTGAGTGCCCCTGTGAGTGTTCGGGTGAGGGTGTGTGTGTGTGTGTGTGTCCGGGTTTATGTGAGGTTTGGTTCCAGGGAAACATCCTTCCCCTCCCCCCCTTCCCATATCTCCTCCCTTATTCCCACCGTGGGTTCGAATCCCAGGTGATTAGACCTGCTCTAGGTCCATGGATCCAAGGTATCCATCCGTGGGCCCAACGGATTTCACCCCTTCCCCACTTTCCAAGGGCCTGGTCAATTCCAGCTATCCAGGGAACCTGTCGAAACAGAGGCAGCTACAGGAGGGGACACACAAATATTTGTGCCCTGCAGTTACACACCCGTTCCGACAGACTCGATCGCAATCTATCTAGATGAGAACACGTTCTCTTCCGACTAGACCACGCTGGAGTCGCTGTATGTCTCAAATTTGGTTCCTTTATTTATAGTTAGTATTTTTGGTGAATTAATTGATTTGTTTTAATTTTTTATTGACTTAGGTAGAACGATTTGGGGAGTTGGGGGGAGGGGGGGTTGTGTGTAATGGATTGTCGAGATCGTGGTTGGATAGTATTTATCTAGTTGTGTTCACCTAGTTGTGCTTGCGAGGGTTGAGCTCTACTCTTTCGGCCCGCCTCTCAACTGTCAATCAATCAATTATTACTAACTAATAAAAAACATTCCACACACACACACCCAGGAAGCAGCCCGTAACAGCTGTCTAACGCCCAGGTACATATTTACTGCTAGGTAACAGGGGCATCAGAATGATAGAAACTCTGCTGATTTCCGTTTGTTCCATCACCGGGGGATTGAATGAGCTAGGATTACGAGTCGAGAGCGACGTCCACTCAGCTATAAAGCCCCCTAGTTTGTGTATTGGTGCAAAAGATAATTTGGGAGAGGTTAAGGGAAAGGAATGATGTTTGGTGGCCTTGAAAGCTTTGGAGGGGAGGGGGGTTGGCAGTTATGAATTAAAATTGTTAATTATTTAAGATAGGATATATATGCAAAAGACGTTGCGAGATATAGTAAGAAAAGTGTTTCTGACTGAGGTTAGGTACTGTGTGATTGACTTCTATGTTAGGAAAAAGAACACTTATTACAAACTTAAATTATCTTTTGAAATGTTTCTTTTCAAATAGTTAAAAATTATTGTGTAAAAAACCTATGGTTGCCCTACCCAAAACAAACACACGTGAGCACAATTAGTCCACGGCATTCAGAGAGAGTGAGAGTGAACAGCGAAATAGTAACAAAAAATGTGACATTTAGGGGAAACTATGTCATTCAAACGTTAACCATATAAATTACAGTAACACTAACCGAGCGTCCACATACATATTCCAATCAATTTACATAAATAAACATTCACTAATATATTCCTTTAAAATGGACACACGCAGATAGTTGCAGTACACATGTCAGTTCAATTACTGGTACACATAAACACTCATAGCTGGACGTGTCTGTCCATCTTGACAATAGTAGACATGTAACAAAAAATGTGACAGTAATGGGAAACTATGTCATTCAAACGTATAAATGTTAACCATGTAAATTACAGGAACACTAATCGCGCGCACACGTACATATGTCAATCAATTTACATAAATACACATTCACTAATGTGTACCTTTAAAATGGACACATACAGATAATTACCGTACACATGTCAGTTCAATTACAGGTACACATAAACACACATAGCTTCACGTGTCTGTCGGTCTTGCCAATAGTACACATGGATACGCACACAAAACAGTCCATTATCAATTAATGTGTGTGTGTGTGTGTATTTATTTTCTCCTTGTATTTACTATATGTATCTGCAGTATCGAGTTATTAGCTCTTGGACCCCGCCTATCATATATATGTATTTTTCCTTTTTTTATATCTACTACATCTATTTCTCTCTAACACACACACACACACACACACCTTACTTCGCTGGAAGACAGAAGAGTTGGGGGGGACATGATAACCACATTCAAGATTCTGAAGGGAATTGATAGGGTAGATAAAGACAGGCTATTTAACACAAGGGGAACACGTACAAGGGGACACAGGTGGAAACTAAGTGCCCAAATGAGCCACAGAGATATTAGAAAGAACTTTTTTAGTGTCAGGGTGGTGGACAAATGGAATGCATTAGGAAGAGATGTGGTGGAGGCTGACTCCATACACAGTTTCAAGTGTAGATATGATAGAGCCCGATAAGCTCAGGAATCTGTACACCTGTTGATTGACGGTTGAGAGGCGGGACCAAAGAGCCAGAGCTCAACCCCCGCAAACACCACTAGGTGAGTACAACTAGGTGAGTACACACACACACACACACACACACACACACACACACACACACACACACACACACACACACACACACACACACACACACACACACACACACACACACACACAAACTGGAGGCCTACCGTCTAAACGGAGAGAGTTCGTTGGTTATAATCCTAATGGTCCCATATCGAATCTCAGTTGATGCAATAGCAAATCGACAGATATTCTTTAACCTGATTCGCCTGTTCACCGGCTCCCCTCCGACCGGGAAGCCAGTCGGCAGAGCGGACTTATCAAGTCCAGTGTCCTTCACTGGACACTGGACTTGTGATCGTGTGGTCCCGGGTTCGATTCCGGGCGCCGCCGAGAAACAATAGGCAGAGTTTCTTTCACCCTGTGCCCCTGTTACCTTGCAGTAAAACAGGTACCTGGGTGTTAGTCAGCTGTCACGGGCTGCTTCCTGGGGGTGGAGGCCTGGTCGAGGACCGGACCGCGGGGACACTAAAGCCCCGAAATCATCTCAAGAAGAACCTCAAGAGATAAGCACAAATGAATCCATCAATGGATCCATCTATCTATCTACTTATATCTGTCAATCCATCAATCTATCTTCCCATAAACCAACCATTTATCATTATATACATCTATCTATCCATTTATCCGTCCATCAACTCTTCTGTCTATCCATCCATCTACTCATATGTCTTTCCATCCATCAGATAGACGGATGCATCTATGCATCCGTCTATCCGTCAATGTATATATTTAGCAATCAATGTAAACATCCATCGATCTACTTATATAAATTTTCCTTTAATCCCTGTTTCACTTGCACCACTCCCCCCATTTTCTCCCTCTGCATCCCTGTTTCACCTGCACCACTCCCCCTGTTCCACCATCCCCATCCCTGTTTCACCTGCACCACTCCCCCTGTTCCGCCCTCCCCATCCCTGTTTCACCTGCACCACTCCCCCTGTTCCCCCCTCCCCATCCCTGTTTCACTTGCACCACTCCCCCTATTCCCCCATCCCCATCCCTGTTTCACTTGCACCACTCCCCCTATTCCCCCATCCCCATTCCTGTTTCACTTGCACCACTCCCCCTGTTCCCCCATCCCCATCCCTGTTTCACTTGCACCACTCCCCCTCTTCCCCCATCCCCATCCCTGTTTCACTTGCACCACTCCCCCTGTTCCCCTATCCCCATCCCTGTTTCACCTGCACAACTCCCCCTGTTCCCCCATCCCCATCCCTGTTTCACTTGCACCACTCCCCCTATTCCCCCATCCCCATTCCTGTTTCACATGTACAGCACCCCCTGTTCGCCCCTCTTCCTCCCTGTTTCACCTGCACCACTCCCCCTGTTCCCTCTTTTCATTCCACCTCTAAATCCCGTATCCTCCCCCCCCCCACCACCACCTTTGCACCTCTTCCTTTAACTTAAATCAGGACCAATAAACTACTTTATTTGTTTAATTTAGGTTTTTTCTAAGTACGAAAAAGTCTTCAGCCATCTCAAGCATTATTTTACAATTAACTTTAATTAAATTGGTAAGGGGGGGTTGGGTGATAAGAATAATTAATAATTATTCCTAAATCCTTTAGCTAAAGTCAACACTGACCAACCTATGCCCGTTCCCTACCCCAGACCATTCCCTCTACAAATACATTAATTTAGTAATAATAAGCCTTAATAATATATTAATAAATAAATTTTAAATTAAATCTGTGTATGGCTGCAGCCTCCAGCATGTGGCGTCATTACATAGACAGACATTCTCTTTATATATATATATATATATATATATATATGAATATAGGGGGGGAGTATGCAACCTGTTTCCTGCAACTGGTTGTATGCATACAACCAGTTGCGTTGCTTCTGGGAGTATGGGTTCGAGTCACTTCTGGGGTGTGAGTTTTCATTCGCATATAGTCCTGGGGACCATTCAGGCTTGTTCGCATATATATATATATATATATATATATATATATATATATATATATATATATATATATATATATATATATATATATATATCAATTTACATAAATAAATATTCACTAATATATTCCTTTAAAATTGTCACAATCGGATTAAGGCGTCCTGTACATACCAGTTGCATTGCTCCTGGTAGTATGGGTTCGAGTCACTTCTGGTATGTGAGTTTTCAGTTGCATATAGTCCTGGGGACCATTAAGGCTTGTTTGCATGTGTTTATATATATATATATATATATATATATATATATATATATATATATATATATATATATATATATATATATATATATATATATATATATATATATATATATATTTAAAAAATCTGTCATATTTGTAAATTAAATAATAAATATTTTATTATTAAATTTAATTTATTTTTTATATTAATATAATTATTTAATAATTTAATAAAATAATAATTTATTAAAAAACATTAATTTGATTTATTTATTTAATAAAATTAAATAATAAATAATAAATTAAATATTGATATATACTTGTGTGTCCAGGAGGCCATCTGTGTCCCCTCAGATGGTCTCCCTTATCACAGTTTGTGTCTGTGTGTGAGTGTCCGGGCGAGTGTGTGTGAGTGTGAGTGTCCCTGTGAGTGTCCGGGTGCGTGTGTGTCCGGTTATACCTGTGGGTCCAGGAGGCCATCTGTGTCCCCTCAGATGGTCTCCCTTATCACAGTCTATGGGTGTGTGTGAGTGTGAGTGCCCCTGTGAGTGTTCGGGTGAGGGTGTGTGTGTGTGTGTGTGTCCGGGTTTAGGTGAGGTTTGGTTCCAGGGAAACATCCTTCCCCTCACCCCCTTCCCATATCTCCTCCCTTATTCCCACCGTGGGTTCGAATCCCAGGTGATTAGACCTGCTCTAGGTCCATGGATCCAAGGTATCCATCCGTGGGCCCAACGGATTTCACCCCTTCCCCACTTTCCAAGGGCCTGGTCAATTCCAGCTATCCAGGGAACCTGTCGAAACAGAGGCAGCTACAGGAGGGGACACACAAATATTTGTGCCCTGCAGTTACACACCCGTTCCGACAGACTCGATCGCAATCTATCCAGATGAGAACACGTTCTCTTCCGACTAGACCACGCTGGAGTCGCTGTATGTCTCAAATTTGGTTCCTTTATTTATAGTTAGTATTTTTGGTGAATTAATTGATTTGTTTTAATTTTTTATTGACTTAGGTAGAACGATTTGGGGAGTTGGGGGGAGGGGGGGGGGGTTGTGTGTAATGGATTGTCGAGATCGTGGTTGGATAGTATTTATCTAGTTGTGTTCACCTAGTTGTGCTTGCGAGGGTTGAGCTCTACTCTTTCGGCCCGCCTCTCAACTGTCAATCAATCAATTATTACTAACTAATAAAAAACATTCCACACACACACACCCAGGAAGCAGCCCGTAACAGCTGTCTAACGCCCAGGTACATATTTACTGCTAGGTAACAGGGGCATCAGAATGATAGAAACTCTGCTGATTTCCGTTTGTTCCATCACCGGGGGATTGAATGAGCTAGGATTACGAGTCGAGAGCGACGTCCACTCAGCTATAAAGCCCCCTAGTTTGTGTATTGGTGCAAAAGATAATTTGGGAGAGGTTAAGGGAAAGGAATGATGTTTGGTGGCCTTGAAAGCTTTGGAGGGGAGGGGGGTTGGCAGTTATGAATTAAAATTGTTAATTATTTAAGATAGGATATATATGCAAAAGACGTTGCGAGATATAGTAAGAAAAGTGTTTCTGACTGAGGTTAGGTACTGTGTGATTGACTTCTATGTTAGGAAAAAGAACACTTATTACAAACTTAAATTATCTTTTGAAATGTTTCTTTACAAATAGTTAAAAATTATTGTGTAAAAAAACTATGGTTGCCCTACCCAAAACAAACACACGTGAGCACAATAAGTCCACGGGATTCAGAGAGAGTGAGAGTGAACAGCGAAATAGTAACAAAAAATGTGACATTTAGGGGAAACTATGTCATTCAAACGTTAACCATATAAATTACAGTAACACTAACCGAGCGTCCACATACATATTCCAATCAATTTACATAAATAAATATTCACTAATATATTCCTTTAAAATAGACACACGCAGATAGTTGCAGTACACATGTCAGTTCAATTACTGGTACACATAAACACTCATAGCTGGACGTGTCTGTCCATCTTGACAATAGTAGACATGTAACAAAAAATGTGACAGTAATGGGAAACTATGTCATTCAAACGTATAAATGTTAACCATGTAAATTACAGGAACACTAATCGCGCGCACACGTACATATGTCAATCAATTTACATAAATACACATTCACTAATGTGTACCTTTAAAATGGACACATACAGATAATTACCGTACACATGTCAGTTCAATTACAGGTACACATAAACACACATAGCTTCACGTGTCTGTCGGTCTTGCCAATAGTACACATGGATACGCACACAAAACAGTCCATTATCAATTAATGTGTGTGTGTGTGTGTATTTATTTTCTCCTTGTATTTACTATATGTATCTGCAGAATCGAGTTATTAGCTCTTGGACCCCGCCTATCATATATATGTATTTTTCCTTTTTTTATATCTACTACATCTATTTCTCTCTAACACACACACACACACACACACACCTCACTTCGCTGGAAGACAGAAGAGTTGGGGGGGACATGATAACCACATTCAAGATTCTGAAGGGAATTGATAGGGTAGATAAAGACAGGCTATTTAACACAAGGGGAACACGTACAAGGGGACACAGGTGGAAACTAAGTGCCCAAATGAGCCACAGAGATATTAGAAAGAACTTTTTCAGTGTCAGAGTGGTGGACAAATGGAATGCATTAGGAAGAGATGTGGTGGAGGCTGACTCCATACACAGTTTCAAGTGTAGATATGATAGAGCCCGATAGGCTCAGGAATCTGTACACCTGTTGATTGACGGTTGAGAGGCGGGACCAAAGAGCCAGAGCTCAACCCCCGCAAACACAACTAGGTGAGTACAACTAGGTGAGTACACACACACACACACACACACACACACACACACACACACACACACACACACACACACACACACACACACACACACACACACACACACACACACACACACACACGCACACACACACACACACACACACACACACACACACACACAAACTGGAGGCCTACCGTCTAAACGGAGAGAGTTCGTTGGTTATAATCCTAATGGTCCCATATCGAATCTCAGTTGATGCAATAGCAAATCGACAGATATTCTTTAACCTGATTCGCCTGTTCACCGGCTCCCCTCCGACCGGGGAGCCAGTCGGCCGAGCGGACTTATCAAGTCCAGTGTCCTTCACTGGACACTGGACTTGTGATCGTGTGGTCCCGGGTTCGATTCCGGGCGCCGCCGAGAAACAATAGGCAGAGTTTCTTTCACCCTGTGCCCCTGTTACCTTGCAGTAAAACAGGTACCTGGGTGTTAGTCAGCTGTCACGGGCTGCTTCCTGGGGGTGGAGGCCTGGTCGAGGACCGGACCGCGGGGACACTAAAGCCCCGAAATCATCTCAAGAAGAACCTCAAGAGATAAGCACAAATGAATCCATCAATGGATCCATCTATCTATCTACTTATATCTGTCAATCCATCAATCTATCTTCCCATAAACCAACCATTTATCATTATATACATCTATCTATCCATTTATCCGTCCATCAACTCTTCTGTCTATCCATCCATCTACTCATATGTCTTTCCATCCATCAGATAGACGGATGCATCTATGCATCCGTCTATCCGTCAATGTATATATTTAGCAATCAATGTAAACATCCATCTATCTACTTATATAAATTTTCCTTTAATCCCTGTTTCACTTGCACCACTCCCCCCATTTTCTCCCTCTGCATCCCTGTTTCACCTGCACCACTCCCCCTGTTCCACCATCCCCATCCCTGTTTCACCTGCACCACTCCCCCTGTTCCGCCATCCCCATCCCTGTTTCACCTGCACCACTCCCCCTGTTCCCCCATCCCCATCCCTGTTTCACTTGCACCACTCCCCCTATTCCCCCATCCCCATCCCTGTTTCACTTGCACCACTCCCCCTATTCCCCCATCCCCATTCCTGTTTCACTTGCACCACTCCCCCTGTTCCCCCATCCCCATCCCTGTTTCACTTGCACCACTCCCCCTCTTCCCCCATCCCCATCCCTGTTTCACTTGCACCACTCCCCCTGTTCCCCTATCCCCATCCCTGTTTCACCTGCACCACTCCCCCTGTTCCCCCATCCCCATCCCTGTTTCACCTGCACCACTCCCCCTGTTCCCCCATCCCCATCCCTGTTTCACCTGCACCACTCCCCCTGTTCCCCCATCCCTGTTTTACTTGCACCACTCCCCCTATTCCCCCATCCCCATTCCTGTTTCACATGTACAGCACCCCCTGTTCGCCCCTCTTCCTCCCTGTTTCACCTGCACCACTCCCCCTGTTCCCTCTTTTCATTCCACCTCTGAATCCCGTATCCTCCCCCCCCCCCCCCCACCACCACCTTTGCACCTCTTCCTTTAACTTAAATCAGGACCAATAAACTACTTTATGTGTTTAATTTAGGTTTTTTCTAAGTACGAAAAAGTCTTCAGCCATCTCAAGCATTATTTTACAATTAACTTTAATTAAATTGGTAAGGGGGGGTTGGGTGATAAGAATAATTAATAATTATTCCTAAATCCTTTAGCTAAATTCAACACTGACCAACCTATGCCCGTTCCCTACCCCAGACCATTCCCTCTACAAATACATTAATTTATTAATAATAAGCCTTAATAATATATTAATAAATAAATTTTAAAATAAATCTGTGTATGGCTGCAGCCTCCAGCATGTGGCGTCATTACATAGACAGACATTCTCTTTATATATATATATATATATATATATATATATATATATATATATATATATATATATATATATATATATATATATATATATATATATATATATATATATATATATATATATATATATATATATATATATATAGAGAAGGGAGTACCACCTCTGGCTGGAAGAAGGGGGACCCATAGCCTCGGAGGAAACCACACATAACGCATTGGAGGGAATGTGGGTCCCCTCCAATACAGTTTCTGTGTGCTTTTCTCCTACCACCCCCTTCCCTTTTTTTTTTTTTCCTTTATTGTGTATTTAAAGGTTACAAAACATACAAGACAAATGCCTAAAGGTTATGGATCTCTTGAAGCTCCTCCGCTTCTGGACAGGAACCGAGGACGCAGCAAGCATTTCCCCTCTGGATCGCCACACTGAGACGCTGAAATAAAAAATTGGAAGCCCTTGGGTCTCTGGTGACGTCAATGAGCTTGGACCCCAATTCCTTGAGAAATCCCAAGGCACTCTTGCCCCAGGGGCCATGCGTCTCAGACGCTATGGGAACAAAGAGGTATTGACCTTCCAGTCGCCTGTACTTGAGTGATTTTGCTGTTTCCCTGTGGTTGGCCGCCCCACCTGCTTGATCAGCTCCGAAGTGTACATAGGTGTCAGCCAGGGTGGATACACATGTGTAGTCCCACACCAACTGTCTACCCTCCTTCCATGAGTATATGGTGATGCCATCAGGGCGAAGTGCTGGGAAATCCGGGTTTTGGACCCCTAGGATGCGAGGTTCTCTCTCCGCTGGGCACCCAGCTGAGACGAGGCTTCTCTTGATGATGTCATTGACCTCGTTGTGTCTTGCATGCCAGCCCTTTGTGCTGGCATGTGCTCTGTGCTGGCATATCAATTTACATAAATAAATATTCACTAATATATTCCTTTAAAATTGACACAATCGGATTAAGGCGTCCTGTACATACCAGTTGCATTGCTCCTGGCAGTATGGGTTCGAGTCACTTCTGGCATGTGAGTTTTCAGTTGCATATAGTCCTGGGGACCATTAAGGCTTGTTTGCATGTGTATATATATATATATATATATATATAGATATATATATATATATATATATATATATATATATATATATATATATATATTTAAAAAATCTGTCATATTTGTAAATTAAATAATAAATATTTTATTATTAAATTTAATTTATTTTTTATATTAATATAATTATTTAATAATTTAATAAAATAATAATTTATTAAAAAACATTAATTTGATTTATTTATTTAATAAAATTAAATAATAAATAATAAATTAAATATTGATATATACTTGTGTGTCCAGGAGGCCATCTGTGTCCCCTCAGATGGTCTCCCTTATCACAGTTTGTGTCTGTGTGTGAGTGTCCGGGCGAGTGTGTGTGAGTGTGAGTGTCCCTGTGAGTGTCCGGGTGCGTGTGTGTCCGGTTATACCTGTGGGTCCAGGAGGCCATCTGTGTCCCCTCAGATGGTCTCCCTTATCACAGTCTATGGGTGTGTGTGAGTGTGAGTGCCCCTGTGAGTGTTCGGGTGAGGGTGTGTGTGTGTGTGTGTGTCCGGGTTTATGTGAGGTTTGGTTCCAGGGAAACATCCTTCCCCTCCCCCCCTTCCCATATCTCCTCCCTTATTCCCACCGTGGGTTCGAATCCCAGGTGATTAGACCTTCTCTAGGTCCATGGATCCAAGGTATCCATCCGTGGGCCCAACGGATTTCACCCCTTCCCCACTTTCCAAGGGCCTGGTCAATTCCAGCTATCCAGGGAACCTGTCGAAACAGAGGCAGCTACAGGAGGGGACACACAAATATTTGTGCCCTGCAGTTACACACCCGTTCCGACAGACTCGATCGCAATCTATCTAGATGAGAACACGTTCTCTTCCGACTAGACCACGCTGGAGTCGCTGTATGTCTCAAATTTGGTTCCTTTATTTATAGTTAGTATTTTTGGTGAATTAATTGATTTGTTTTAATTTTTTATTGACTTAGGTAGAACGATTTGGGGAGTTGGGGGGAGGGGGGGTTGTGTGTAATGGATTGTCGAGATCGTGGTTGGATAGTATTTATCTAGTTGTGTTCACCTAGTTGTGCTTGCGAGGGTTGAGCTCTACTCTTTCGGCCCGCCTCTCAACTGTCAATCAATCAATTATTACTAACTAATAAAAAACATTCCACACACACACACCCAGGAAGCAGCCCGTAACAGCTGTCTAACGCCCAGGTACATATTTACTGCTAGGTAACAGGGGCATCAGAATGATAGAAACTCTGCTGATTTCCGTTTGTTCCATCACCGGGGGATTGAATGAGCTAGGATTACGAGTCGAGAGCGACGTCCACTCAGCTATAAAGCCCCCTAGTTTGTGTATTGGTGCAAAAGATAATTTGGGAGAGGTTAAGGGAAAGGAATGATGTTTGGTGGCCTTGAAAGCTTTGGAGGGGAGGGGGGTTGGCAGTTATGAATTAAAATTGTTAATTATTTAAGATAGGATATATATGCAAAAGACGTTGCGAGATATAGTAAGAAAAGTGTTTCTGACTGAGGTTAGGTACTGTGTGATTGACTTCTATGTTAGGAAAAAGAACACTTATTACAAACTTAAATTATCTTTTGAAATGTTTCTTTTCAAATAGTTAAAAATTATTGTGTAAAAAACCTATGGTTGCCCTACCCAAAACAAACACACGTGAGCACAATTAGTCCACGGCATTCAGAGAGAGTGAGAGTGAACAGCGAAATAGTAACAAAAAATGTGACATTTAGGGGAAACTATGTCATTCAAACGTTAACCATATAAATTACAGTAACACTAACCGAGCGTCCACATACATATTCCAATCAATTTACATAAATAAACATTCACTAATATATTCCTTTAAAATGGACACACGCAGATAGTT
Source organism: Procambarus clarkii (assembly GCF_040958095.1). Lineage (NCBI taxonomy): Eukaryota > Metazoa > Arthropoda > Malacostraca > Decapoda > Cambaridae > Procambarus > Procambarus clarkii. The sequence goes on along the minus strand of NC_091161.1, from coordinate 1,229,181 downwards.
GCAGTACACATGTCAGTTCAATTACTGGTACACATAAACACTCATAGCTGGACGTGTCTGTCCATCTTGACAATAGTAGACATGTAACAAAAAATGTGACAGTAATGGGAAACTATGTCATTCAAACGTATAAATGTTAACCATGTAAATTACAGGAACACTAATCGCGCGCACACGTACATATGTCAATCAATTTACATAAATACACATTCACTAATGTGTACCTTTAAAATGGACACATACAGATAATTACCGTACACATGTCAGTTCAATTACAGGTACACATAAACACACATAGCTTCACGTGTCTGTCGGTCTTGCCAATAGTACACATGGATACGCACACAAAACAGTCCATTATCAATTAATGTGTGTGTGTGTGTGTATTTATTTTCTCCTTGTATTTACTATATGTATCTGCAGTATCGAGTTATTAGCTCTTGGACCCCGCCTATCATATATATGTATTTTTCCTTTTTTTATATCTACTACATCTATTTCTCTCTAACACACACACACACACACACACCTTACTTCGCTGGAAGACAGAAGAGTTGGGGGGGACATGATAACCACATTCAAGATTCTGAAGGGAATTGATAGGGTAGATAAAGACAGGCTATTTAACACAAGGGGAACACGTACAAGGGGACACAGGTGGAAACTAAGTGCCCAAATGAGCCACAGAGATATTAGAAAGAACTTTTTTAGTGTCAGGGTGGTGGACAAATGGAATGCATTAGGAAGAGATGTGGTGGAGGCTGACTCCATACACAGTTTCAAGTGTAGATATGATAGAGCCCGATAGGCTCAGGAATCTGTACACCTGTTGATTGACGGTTGAGAGGCGGGACCAAAGAGCCAGAGCTCAACCCCCGCAAACACCACTAGGTGAGTACAACTAGGTGAGTACACACACACACACACACACACACACACACACACACACACACACACACACACACACACACACACACACACACACACACACACACACACACACACACACACACACACACACACACAAACTGGAGGCCTACCGTCTAAACGGAGAGAGTTCGTTGGTTATAATCCTAATGGTCCCATATCGAATCTCAGTTGATGCAATAGCAAATCGACAGATATTCTTTAACCTGATTCGCCTGTTCACCGGCTCCCCTCCGACCGGGAAGCCAGTCGGCAGAGCGGACTTATCAAGTCCAGTGTCCTTCACTGGACACTGGACTTGTGATCGTGTGGTCCCGGGTTCGATTCCGGGCGCCGCCGAGAAACAATAGGCAGAGTTTCTTTCACCCTGTGCCCCTGTTACCTTGCAGTAAAACAGGTACCTGGGTGTTAGTCAGCTGTCACGGGCTGCTTCCTGGGGGTGGAGGCCTGGTCGAGGACCGGACCGCGGGGACACTAAAGCCCCGAAATCATCTCAAGAAGAACCTCAAGAGATAAGCACAAATGAATCCATCAATGGATCCATCTATCTATCTACTTATATCTGTCAATCCATCAATCTATCTTCCCATAAACCAACCATTTATCATTATATACATCTATCTATCCATTTATCCGTCCATCAACTCTTCTGTCTATCCATCCATCTACTCATATGTCTTTCCATCCATCAGATAGACGGATGCATCTATGCATCCGTCTATCCGTCAATGTATATATTTAGCAATCAATGTAAACATCCATCGATCTACTTATATAAATTTTCCTTTAATCCCTGTTTCACTTGCACCACTCCCCCCATTTTCTCCCTCTGCATCCCTGTTTCACCTGCACCACTCCCCCTGTTCCACCATCCCCATCCCTGTTTCACCTGCACCACTCCCCCTGTTCCGCCATCCCCATCCCTGTTTCACCTGCACCACTCCCCCTGTTCCCCCATCCCCATCCCTGTTTCACTTGCACCACTCCCCCTATTCCCCCATCCCCATCCCTGTTTCACTTGCACCACTCCCCCTATTCCCCCATCCCCATTCCTGTTTCACTTGCACCACTCCCCCTGTTCCCCCATCCCCATCCCTGTTTCACTTGCACCACTCCCCCTCTTCCCCCATCCCCATCCCTGTTTCACTTGCACCACTCCCCCTGTTCCCCTATCCCCATCCCTGTTTCACCTGCACCACTCCCCCTGTTCCCCCATCCCCATCCCTGTTTCACTTGCACCACTCCCCCTATTCCCCCATCCCCATTCCTGTTTCACATGTACAGCACCCCCTGTTCGCCCCTCTTCCTCCCTGTTTCACCTGCACCACTCCCCCTGTTCCCTCTTTTCATTCCACCTCTAAATCCCGTATCCTCCCCCCCCCCACCACCACCTTTGCACCTCTTCCTTTAACTTAAATCAGGACCAATAAACTACTTTATTTGTTTAATTTAGGTTTTTTCTAAGTACGAAAAAGTCTTCAGCCATCTCAAGCATTATTTTACAATTAACTTTAATTAAATTGGTAAGGGGGGGTTGGGTGATAAGAATAATTAATAATTATTCCTAAATCCTTTAGCTAAAGTCAACACTGACCAACCTATGCCCGTTCCCTACCCCAGACCATTCCCTCTACAAATACATTAATTTAGTAATAATAAGCCTTAATAATATATTAATAAATAAATTTTAAATTAAATCTGTGTATGGCTGCAGCCTCCAGCATGTGGCGTCATTACATAGACAGACATTCTCTTTATATATATATATATATATATATATATATATATGAATATAGGGGGGGAGTATGCAACCTGTTTCCTGCAACTGGTTGTATGCATACAACCAGTTGCGTTGCTTCTGGGAGTATGGGTTCGAGTCACTTCTGGGGTGTGAGTTTTCATTCGCATATAGTCCTGGGGACCATTCAGGCTTGTTCGCATATATATATATATATATATATATATATATATATATATATATATATATATATATATATATATATATATATATATATATATATCAATTTACATAAATAAATATTCACTAATATATTCCTTTAAAATTGTCACAATCGGATTAAGGCGTCCTGTACATACCAGTTGCATTGCTCCTGGTAGTATGGGTTCGAGTCACTTCTGGTATGTGAGTTTTCAGTTGCATATAGTCCTGGGGACCATTAAGGCTTGTTTGCATGTGTTTATATATATATATATATATATATATATATATATATATATATATATATATACATATATATATATATATATATATATATATATATATATATTTAAAAAATCTGTCATATTTGTAAATTAAATAATAAATATTTTATTATTAAATTTAATTTATTTTTTATATTAATATAATTATTTAATAATTTAATAAAATAATAATTTATTAAAAAACATTAATTTGATTTATTTATTTAATAAAATTAAATAATAAATAATAAATTAAATATTGATATATACTTGTGTGTCCAGGAGGCCATCTGTGTCCCCTCAGATGGTCTCCCTTATCACAGTTTGTGTCTGTGTGTGAGTGTCCGGGCGAGTGTGTGTGAGTGTGAGTGTCCCTGTGAGTGTCCGGGTGCGTGTGTGTCCGGTTATACCTGTGGGTCCAGGAGGCCATCTGTGTCCCCTCAGATGGTCTCCCTTATCACAGTCTATGGGTGTGTGTGAGTGTGAGTGCCCCTGTGAGTGTTCGGGTGAGGGTGTGTGTGTGTGTGTGTGTCCGGGTTTATGTGAGGTTTGGTTCCAGGGAAACATCCTTCCCCTCACCCCCTTCCCATATCTCCTCCCTTATTCCCACCGTGGGTTCGAATCCCAGGTGATTAGACCTGCTCTAGGTCCATGGATCCAAGGTATCCATCCGTGGGCCCAACGGATTTCACCCCTTCCCCACTTTCCAAGGGCCTGGTCAATTCCAGCTATCCAGGGAACCTGTCGAAACAGAGGCAGCTACAGGAGGGGACACACAAATATTTGTGCCCTGCAGTTACACACCCGTTCCGACAGACTCGATCGCAATCTATCTAGATGAGAACACGTTCTCTTCCGACTAGACCACGCTGGAGTCGCTGTATGTCTCAAATTTGGTTCCTTTATTTATAGTTAGTATTTTTGGTGAATTAATTGATTTGTTTTAATTTTTTATTGACTTAGGTAGAACGATTTGGGGAGTTGGGGGGAGGGGGGGTTGTGTGTAATGGATTGTCGAGATCGTGGTTGGATAGTATTTATCTAGTTGTGTTCACCTAGTTGTGCTTGCGAGGGTTGAGCTCTACTCTTTCGGCCCGCCTCTCAACTGTCAATCAATCAATTATTACTAACTAATAAAAAACATTCCACACACACACACCCAGGAAGCAGCCCGTAACAGCTGTCTAACGCCCAGGTACATATTTACTGCTAGGTAACAGGGGCATCAGAATGATAGAAACTCTGCTGATTTCCGTTTGTTCCATCACCGGGGGATTGAATGAGCTAGGATTACGAGTCGAGAGCGACGTCCACTCAGCTATAAAGCCCCCTAGTTTGTGTATTGGTGCAAAAGATAATTTGGGAGAGGTTAAGGGAAAGGAATGATGTTTGGTGGCCTTGAAAGCTTTGGAGGGGAGGGGGGTTGGCAGTTATGAATTAAAATTGTTAATTATTTAAGATAGGATATATATGCAAAAGACGTTGCGAGATATAGTAAGAAAAGTGTTTCTGACTGAGGTTAGGTACTGTGTGATTGACTTCTATGTTAGGAAAAAGAACACTTATTACAAACTTAAATTATCTTTTGAAATGTTTCTTTTCAAATAGTTAAAAATTATTGTGTAAAAAACCTATGGTTGCCCTACCCAAAACAAACACACGTGAGCACAATTAGTCCACGGCATTCAGAGAGAGTGAGAGTGAACAGCGAAATAGTAACAAAAAATGTGACATTTAGGGGAAACTATGTCATTCAAACGTTAACCATATAAATTACAGTAACACTAACCGAGCGTCCACATACATATTCCAATCAATTTACATAAATAAACATTCACTAATATATTCCTTTAAAATGGACACACGCAGATAGTTGCAGTACACATGTCAGTTCAATTACTGGTACACATAAACACTCATAGCTGGACGTGTCTGTCCATCTTGACAATAGTAGACATGTAACAAAAAATGTGACAGTAATGGGAAACTATGTCATTCAAACGTATAAATGTTAACCATGTAAATTACAGGAACACTAATCGCGCGCACACGTACATATGTCAATCAATTTACATAAATACACATTCACTAATGTGTACCTTTAAAATGGACACATACAGATAATTACCGTACACATGTCAGTTCAATTACAGGTACACATAAACACACATAGCTTCACGTGTCTGTCGGTCTTGCCAATAGTACACATGGATACGCACACAAAACAGTCCATTATCAATTAATGTGTGTGTGTGTGTGTATTTATTTTCTCCTTGTATTTACTATATGTATCTGCAGTATCGAGTTATTAGCTCTTGGACCCCGCCTATCATATATATGTATTTTTCCTTTTTTTATATCTACTACATCTATTTCTCTCTAACACACACACACACACACACACCTTACTTCGCTGGAAGACAGAAGAGTTGGGGGGGACATGATAACCACATTCAAGATTCTGAAGGGAATTGATAGGGTAGATAAAGACAGGCTATTTAACACAAGGGGAACACGTACAAGGGGACACAGGTGGAAACTAAGTGCCCAAATGAGCCACAGAGATATTAGAAAGAACTTTTTTAGTGTCAGGGTGGTGGACAAATGGAATGCATTAGGAAGAGATGTGGTGGAGGCTGACTCCATACACAGTTTCAAGTGTAGATATGATAGAGCCCGATAGGCTCAGGAATCTGTACACCTGTTGATTGACGGTTGAGAGGCGGGACCAAAGAGCCAGAGCTCAACCCCCGCAAACACCACTAGGTGAGTACAACTAGGTGAGTACACACACACACACACACACACACACACACACACACACACACACACACACACACACACACACACACACACACACACACACACACACACACACACACACACACACACACAAACTGGAGGCCTACCGTCTAAACGGAGAGAGTTCGTTGGTTATAATCCTAATGGTCCCATATCGAATCTCAGTTGATGCAATAGCAAATCGACAGATATTCTTTAACCTGATTCGCCTGTTCACCGGCTCCCCTCCGACCGGGAAGCCAGTCGGCAGAGCGGACTTATCAAGTCCAGTGTCCTTCACTGGACACTGGACTTGTGATCGTGTGGTCCCGGGTTCGATTCCGGGCGCCGCCGAGAAACAATAGGCAGAGTTTCTTTCACCCTGTGCCCCTGTTACCTTGCAGTAAAACAGGTACCTGGGTGTTAGTCAGCTGTCACGGGCTGCTTCCTGGGGGTGGAGGCCTGGTCGAGGACCGGACCGCGGGGACACTAAAGCCCCGAAATCATCTCAAGAAGAACCTCAAGAGATAAGCACAAATGAATCCATCAATGGATCCATCTATCTATCTACTTATATCTGTCAATCCATCAATCTATCTTCCCATAAACCAACCATTTATCATTATATACATCTATCTATCCATTTATCCGTCCATCAACTCTTCTGTCTATCCATCCATCTACTCATATGTCTTTCCATCCATCAGATAGACGGATGCATCTATGCATCCGTCTATCCGTCAATGTATATATTTAGCAATCAATGTAAACATCCATCGATCTACTTATATAAATTTTCCTTTAATCCCTGTTTCACTTGCACCACTCCCCCCATTTTCTCCCTCTGCATCCCTGTTTCACCTGCACCACTCCCCCTGTTCCACCATCCCCATCCCTGTTTCACCTGCACCACTCCCCCTGTTCCGCCATCCCCATCCCTGTTTCACCTGCACCACTCCCCCTGTTCCCCCATCCCCATCCCTGTTTCACTTGCACCACTCCCCCTATTCCCCCATCCCCATCCCTGTTTCACTTGCACCACTCCCCCTATTCCCCCATCCCCATTCCTGTTTCACTTGCACCACTCCCCCTGTTCCCCCATCCCCATCCCTGTTTCACTTGCACCACTCCCCCTCTTCCCCCATCCCCATCCCTGTTTCACTTGCACCACTCCCCCTGTTCCCCTATCCCCATCCCTGTTTCACCTGCACCACTCCCCCTGTTCCCCCATCCCCATCCCTGTTTCACTTGCACCACTCCCCCTATTCCCCCATCCCCATTCCTGTTTCACATGTACAGCACCCCCTGTTCGCCCCTCTTCCTCCCTGTTTCACCTGCACCACTCCCCCTGTTCCCTCTTTTCATTCCACCTCTAAATCCCGTATCCTCCCCCCCCCCCCCCCACCACCTTTGCACCTCTTCCTTTAACTTAAATCAGGACCAATAAACTACTTTATTTGTTTAATTTAGGTTTTTTCTAAGTACGAAAAAGTCTTCAGCCATCTCAAGCATTATTTTACAATTAACTTTAATTAAATTGGTAAGGGGGGGTTGGGTGATAAGAATAATTAATAATTATTCCTAAATCCTTTAGCTAAAGTCAACACTGACCAACCTATGCCCGTTCCCTACCCCAGACCATTCCCTCTACAAATACATTAATTTAGTAATAATAAGCCTTAATAATATATTAATAAATAAATTTTAAATTAAATCTGTGTATGGCTGCAGCCTCCAGCATGTGGCGTCATTACATAGACAGACATTCTCTTTATATATATATATATATATATATATATATATATATATATATATATATATATATATATATATATATATATATATATATATATATATATATATATATATATCAATTTACATAAATAAATATTCACTAATATATTCCTTTAAAATTGTCACAATCGGATTAAGGCGTCCTGTACATACCAGTTGCATTGCTCCTGGTAGTATGGGTTCGAGTCACTTCTGGTATGTGAGTTTTCAGTTGCATATAGTCCTGGGGACCATTAAGGCTTGTTTGCATGTGTTTATATATATATATATATATATATATATATATATATATATATATATATTTAAAAAATCTGTCATATTTGTAAATTAAATAATAAATATTTTATTATTAAATTTAATTTATTTTTTATATTAATATAATTATTTAATAATTTAATAAAATAATAATTTATTAAAAAACATTAATTTGATTTATTTATTTAATAAAATTAAATAATAAATAATAAATTAAATATTGATATATACTTGTGTGTCCAGGAGGCCATCTGTGTCCCCTCAGATGGTCTCCCTTATCACAGTTTGTGTCTGTGTGTGAGTGTCCGGGCGAGTGTGTGTGAGTGTGAGTGTCCCTGTGAGTGTCCGGGTGCGTGTGTGTCCGGTTATACCTGTGGGTCCAGGAGGCCATCTGTGTCCCCTCAGATGGTCTCCCTTATCACAGTCTATGGGTGTGTGTGAGTGTGAGTGCCCCTGTGAGTGTTCGGGTGAGGGTGTGTGTGTGTGTGTGTGTCCGGGTTTATGTGAGGTTTGGTTCCAGGGAAACATCCTTCCCCTCCCCCCCTTCCCATATCTCCTCCCTTATTCCCACCGTGGGTTCGAATCCCAGGTGATTAGACCTGCTCTAGGTCCATGGATCCAAGGTATCCATCCGTGGGCCCAACGGATTTCACCCCTTCCCCACTTTCCAAGGGCCTGGTCAATTCCAGCTATCCAGGGAACCTGTCGAAACAGAGGAAGCTACAGAAGGGGACACACAAATATTTGTGCCCTGCAGTTACACACCCGTTCCGACAGACTCGATCGCAATCTATCTAGATGAGAACACGTTCTCTTCCGACTAGACCACGCTGGAGTCGCTGTATGTCTCAAATTTGGTTCCTTTATTTATAGTTTGTATTTTTGGTGAATTAATTGATTTGTTTTAATTTTTTATTGACTTAGGTAGAACGATTTGGGGAGTTGGGGGGAGGGGGGGTTGTGTGTAATGGATTGTCGAGATCGTGGTTGGATAGTATTTATCTAGTTGTGTTCACCTAGTTGTGCTTGCGAGGGTTGAGCTCTACTCTTTCGGCCCGCCTCTCAACTGTCAATCAATCAATTATTACTAACTAATAAAAAACATTCCACACACACACACCCAGGAAGCAGCCCGTAACAGCTGTCTAACGCCCAGGTACATATTTACTGCTAGGTAACAGGGGCATCAGAATGATAGAAACTCTGCTGATTTCCGTTTGTTCCATCACCGGGGGATTGAATGAGCTAGGATTACGAGTCGAGAGCGACGTCCACTCAGCTATAAAGCCCCCTAGTTTGTGTATTGGTGCAAAAGATAATTTGGGAGAGGTTAAGGGAAAGGAATGATGTTTGGTGGCCTTGAAAGCTTTGGAGGGGAGGGGGGTTGGCAGTTATGAATTAAAATTGTTAATTATTTAAGATAGGATATATATGCAAAAGACGTTGCGAGATATAGTAAGAAAAGTGTTTCTGACTGAGGTTAGGTACTGTGTGATTGACTTCTATGTTAGGAAAAAGAACACTTATTACAAACTTAAATTATCTTTTGAAATGTTTCTTTTCAAATAGTTAAAAATTATTGTGTAAAAAACCTATGGTTGCCCTACCCAAAACAAACACACGTGAGCACAATTAGTCCACGGCATTCAGAGAGAGTGAGAGTGAACAGCGAAATAGTAACAAAAAATGTGACATTTAGGGGAAACTATGTCATTCAAACGTTAACCATATAAATTACAGTAACACTAACCGAGCGTCCACATACATATTCCAATCAATTTACATAAATAAACATTCACTAATATATTCCTTTAAAATGGACACACGCAGATAGTTGCAGTACACATGTCAGTTCAATTACTGGTACACATAAACACTCATAGCTGGACGTGTCTGTCCATCTTGACAATAGTAGACATGTAACAAAAAATGTGACAGTAATGGGAAACTATGTCATTCAAACGTATAAATGTTAACCATGTAAATTACAGGAACACTAATCGCGCGCACACGTACATATGTCAATCAATTTACATAAATACACATTCACTAATGTGTACCTTTAAAATGGACACATACAGATAATTACCGTACACATGTCAGTTCAATTACAGGTACACATAAACACACATAGCTTCACGTGTCTGTCGGTCTTGCCAATAGTACACATGGATACGCACACAAAACAGTCCATTATCAATTAATGTGTGTGTGTGTGTGTATTTATTTTCTCCTTGTATTTACTATATGTATCTGCAGTATCGAGTTATTAGCTCTTGGACCCCGCCTATCATATATATGTATTTTTCCTTTTTTTATATCTACTACATCTATTTCTCTCTAACACACACACACACACACACACCTTACTTCGCTGGAAGACAGAAGAGTTGGGGGGGACATGATAACCACATTCAAGATTCTGAAGGGAATTGATAGGGTAGATAAAGACAGGCTATTTAACACAAGGGGAACACGTACAAGGGGACACAGGTGGAAACTAAGTGCCCAAATGAGCCACAGAGATATTAGAAAGAACTTTTTTAGTGTCAGGGTGGTGGACAAATGGAATGCATTAGGAAGAGATGTGGTGGAGGCTGACTCCATACACAGTTTCAAGTGTAGATATGATAGAGCCCGATAGGCTCAGGAATCTGTACACCTGTTGATTGACGGTTGAGAGGCGGGACCAAAGAGCCAGAGCTCAACCCCCGCAAACACAACTAGGTGAGTACAACTAGGTGAGTACACACACACACACACACACACACACACACACACACACACACACACACACACACACACACACACACACACACACACACACACACACACACACACACACACACACACACACACACACACACACAAACTGGAGGCCTACCGTCTAAACGGAGAGAGTTCGTTGGTTATAATCCTAATGGTCCCATATCGAATCTCAGTTGATGCAATAGCAAATCGACAGATATTCTTTAACCTGATTCGCCTGTTCACCGGCTCCCCTCCGACCGGGAAGCCAGTCGGCAGAGCGGACTTATCAAGTCCAGTGTCCTTCACTGGACACTGGACTTGTGATCGTGTGGTCCCGGGTTCGATTCCGGGCGCCGCCGAGAAACAATAGGCAGAGTTTCTTTCACCCTGTGCCCCTGTTACCTTGCAGTAAAACAGGTACCTGGGTGTTAGTCAGCTGTCACGGGCTGCTTCCTGGGGGTGGAGGCCTGGTCGAGGACCGGACCGCGGGGACACTAAAGCCCCGAAATCATCTCAAGAAGAACCTCAAGAGATAAGCACAAATGAATCCATCAATGGATCCATCTATCTATCTACTTATATCTGTCAATCCATCAATCTATCTTCCCATAAACCAACCATTTATCATTATATACATCTATCTATCCATTTATCCGTCCATCAACTCTTCTGTCTATCCATCCATCTACTCATATGTCTTTCCATCCATCAGATAGACGGATGCATCTATGCATCCGTCTATCCGTCAATGTATATATTTAGCAATCAATGTAAACATCCATCTATCTACTTATATAAATTTTCCTTTAATCCCTGTTTCACTTGCACCACTCCCCCCATTTTCTCCCTCTGCATCCCTGTTTCACCTGCACCACTCCCCCTGTTCCACCATCCCCATCCCTGTTTCACCTGCACCACTCCCCCTGTTCCGCCATCCCCATCCCTGTTTCACCTGCACCACTCCCCCTGTTCCCCCATCCCCATCCCTGTTTCACTTGCACCACTCCCCCTATTCCCCCATCCCCATCCCTGTTTCACTTGCACCACTCCCCCTATTCCCCCATCCCCATTCCTGTTTCACTTGCACCACTCCCCCTGTTCCCCCATCCCCATCCCTGTTTCACTTGCACCACTCCCCCTCTTCCCCCATCCCCATCCCTGTTTCACTTGCACCACTCCCCCTGTTCCCCTATCCCCATCCCTGTTTCACCTGCACCACTCCCCCTGTTCCCCCATCCCCATCCCTGTTTCACCTGCACCACTCCCCCTGTTCCCCCATCCCTGTTTCACTTGCACCACTCCCCCTATTCCCCCATCCCCATTCCTGTTTCACATGTACAGCACCCCCTGTTCGCCCCTCTTCCTCCCTGTTTCACCTGCACCACTCCCCCTGTTCCCTCTTTTCATTCCACCTCTAAATCCCGTATCCTCCCCCCCCCCACCACCACCTTTGCACCTCTTCCTTTAACTTAAATCAGGACCAATAAACTACTTTATGTGTTTAATTTAGGTTTTTTCTAAGTACGAAAAAGTCTTCAGCCATCTCAAGCATTATTTTACAATTAACTTTAATTAAATTGGTAAGGGGGGGTTGGGTGATAAGAATAATTAATAATTATTCCTAAATCCTTTAGCTAAAGTCAACACTGACCAACCTATGCCCGTTCCCTACCCCAGACCATTCCCTCTACAAATACATTAATTTAGTAATAATAAGCCTTAATAATATATTAATAAATAAATTTTAAATTAAATCTGTGTATGGCTGCAGCCTCCAGCATGTGGCGTCATTACATAGACAGACATTCTCTTTATATATATATATATATATATATATATATATATATATATATATATATATATATATATATATATATATATATATATATATATATATATATATATATATCAATTTACATAAATAAATATTCACTAATATATTCCTTTAAAATTGTCACAATCGGATTAAGGCGTCCTGTACATACCAGTTGCATTGCTCCTGGTAGTATGGGTTCGAGTCACTTCTGGTATGTGAGTTTTCAGTTGCATATAGTCCTGGGGACCATTAAGGCTTGTTTGCATGTGTTTATATATATATATATATATATATATATATATATATATATATATATATATATATATATATATATATATATATATATATATATATATTTAAAAAATCTGTCATATTTGTAAATTAAATAATAAATATTTTATTATTAAATTTAATTTATTTTTTATATTAATATAATTATTTAATAAAATAATAATTTATTAAAAAACATTAATTTGATTTATTTATTTAATAAAATTAAATAATAAATAATAAATTAAATATTGATATATACTTGTGTGTCCAGGAGGCCATCTGTGTCCCCTCAGATGGTCTCCCTTATCACAGTTTGTGTCTGTGTGTGAGTGTCCGGGCGAGTGTGTGTGAGTGTGAGTGTCCCTGTGAGTGTCCGGGTGCGTGTGTGTCCGGTTATACCTGTGGGTCCAGGAGGCCATCTGTGTCCCCTCAGATGGTCTCCCTTATCACAGTCTATGGGTGTGTGTGAGTGTGAGTGCCCCTGTGAGTGTTCGGGTGAGGGTGTGTGTGTGTGTGTGTGTCCGGGTTTATGTGAGGTTTGGTTCCAGGGAAACATCCTTCCCCTCCCCCCCCCCCCTTCCCATATCTCCTCCCTTATTCCCACCGTGGGTTCGAATCCCAGGTGATTAGACCTGCTCTAGGTCCATGGATCCAAGGTATCCATCCGTGGGCCCAACGGATTTCACCCCTTCCCCACTTTCCAAGGGCCTGGTCAATTCCAGCTATCCAGGGAACCTGTCGAAACAGAGGAAGCTACAGAAGGGGACACACAAATATTTGTGCCCTGCAGTTACACACCCGTTCCGACAGACTCGATCGCAATCTATCTAGATGAGAACACGTTCTCTTCCGACTAGACCACGCTGGAGTCGCTGTATGTCTCAAATTTGGTTCCTTTATTTATAGTTTGTATTTTTGGTGAATTAATTGATTTGTTTTAATTTTTTATTGACTTAGGTAGAACGATTTGGGGAGTTGGGGGGAGGGGGGGTTGTGTGTAATGGATTGTCGAGATCGTGGTTGGATAGTATTTATCTAGTTGTGTTCACCTAGTTGTGCTTGCGAGGGTTGAGCTCTACTCTTTCGGCCCGCCTCTCAACTGTCAATCAATCAATTATTACTAACTAATAAAAAACATTCCACACACACACACCCAGGAAGCAGCCCGTAACAGCTGTCTAACGCCCAGGTACATATTTACTGCTAGGTAACAGGGGCATCAGAATGATAGAAACTCTGCTGATTTCCGTTTGTTCCATCACCGGGGGATTGAATGAGCTAGGATTACGAGTCGAGAGCGACGTCCACTCAGCTATAAAGCCCCCTAGTTTGTGTATTGGTGCAAAAGATAATTTGGGAGAGGTTAAGGGAAAGGAATGATGTTTGGTGGCCTTGAAAGCTTTGGAGGGGAGGGGGGTTGGCAGTTATGAATTAAAATTGTTAATTATTTAAGATAGGATATATATGCAAAAGACGTTGCGAGATATAGTAAGAAAAGTGTTTCTGACTGAGGTTAGGTACTGTGTGATTGACTTCTATGTTAGGAAAAAGAACACTTATTACAAACTTAAATTATCTTTTGAAATGTTTCTTTTCAAATAGTTAAAAATTATTGTGTAAAAAACCTATGGTTGCCCTACCCAAAACAAACACACGTGAGCACAATTAGTCCACGGCATTCAGAGAGAGTGAGAGTGAACAGCGAAATAGTAACAAAAAATGTGACATTTAGGGGAAACTATGTCATTCAAACGTTAACCATATAAATTACAGTAACACTAACCGAGCGTCCACATACATATTCCAATCAATTTACATAAATAAACATTCACTAATATATTCCTTTAAAATGGACACACGCAGATAGTTGCAGTACACATGTCAGTTCAATTACTGGTACACATAAACACTCATAGCTGGACGTGTCTGTCCATCTTGACAATAGTAGACATGTAACAAAAAATGTGACAGTAATGGGAAACTATGTCATTCAAACGTATAAATGTTAACCATGTAAATTACAGGAACACTAATCGCGCGCACACGTTCATATGTCAATCAATTTACATAAATACCCATTCACTAATGTGTACCTTTAAAATGGACACATACAGATAATTACCGTACACATGTCAGTTCAATTACAGGTACACATAAGCACACATAGCTTCACGTGTCTGTCGGTCTTGCCAATAGTACACATGGATACGCACACAAAACAGTCCATTATCAATTAATGTGTGTGTGTGTGTGTGTATTTATTTTCTCCTTGTATTTACTATATGTATCTGCAGAATCGAGTTATTAGCTCTTGGACCCCGCCTATCATATATATGTATTTTTCCTTTTTTTATATCTACTACATCTATTTCTCTCTAACACACACACACACACACACACACCTCACTTCGCTGGAAGACAGAAGAGTTGGGGGGGACATGATAACCACATTCAAGATTCTGAAGGGAATTGATAGGGTAGATAAAGACAGGCTATTTAACACAAGGGGAACACGTACAAGGGGACACAGGTGGAAACTAAGTGCCCAAATGAGCCACAGAGATATTAGAAAGAACTTTTTTAGTGTCAGAGTGGTGGACAAATGGAATGCATTAGGAAGAGATGTGGTGGAGGCTGACTCCATACACAGTTTCAAGTGTAGATATGATAGAGCCCGATAGGCTCAGGAATCTGTACACCTGTTGATTGACGGTTGAGAGGCGGGACCAAAGAGCCAGAGCTCAACCCCCGCAAACACAACTAGGTGAGTACAACTAGGTGAGTACACACACACACACACACACACACACACACACACACACACACCGGCTAGATGTACTAGCCGGCTGATAGAGAGAAATAGAGCAATAGTAGTAGCAGGCATTAAAGAACAAACAGGGACCAGACCAAAGGAGCGGAGAGACAAGGACAAAAACATGATTAAAGAGATCCTTAAAGAGGTAAGGATGGAGGGAGCTGAGCGAAATGTTGAAAAGGTTTTCAGGCTTGGAAAGTACAACAAGGACAGAGACCGAATGATAAAGGTGGTTTTCATGAGCGAAATCGCGAAAGAGGAACTGCTAGCAAGGAAGTGTTGTCTAAAAGGTGTAGAGAAGTTCAAGAAAATATTCCTGCAGAGGGATATGACAAGGGAAGAGAGAATACGGACAGCAGACGCGAGGAAGGAGCGCAGGGAGAGAGAAGGAAATCAGAGTACCACAACCCAGAACCCTACAATCCCAGAGCGAAGTGGAGAACCCTCCTCAAACAGTGCAACAGCCACAGGAATTGGGGCACCACCCCCAAATTCTACCCAACAGACACCCAACCTGCCCCATCCCCTGTCAGCCCCCCACTAAGTACCCACCTAGGGCACCCTCCCCCCACCCACCCCCCTCCCCCCACTCACCCCCCTTCTCCCCCTCACCCCTCTCCCCAGGACCTCCCTTCCCCCCCATCCCCCATGCCCTCCCTTCTCCCACATGCCTTCCCGTCTCTCCCACCCCCATGCCTTCCCTTCCCCCCCTCCCCCCTAAGCCCCCCACTCTCCCCCACCCCACCTAAGTCTTCCCCTCTCCCCCACTCCCCTAAATCCTCCCCTCTTCCTCACCCACCTCAGCCCTCCCTTTTCCCCCACGCCCCCCAAGCCCTCCACCCTTTTCTCTCCCCCCAAGCCCCCCCATCTCCCCTATCCCCCACAGCCTCTCCTCCCCCCATGCTTCCCCAACCCTCCCTCTCTTACCCACCCCCTGTACCCTCCCCCTCTTATCCACCCCCTGTACCCTCCCCCTCTTATCCACCCCCTGTACCCTCCCCCTCTCCCCCACCACCCCAAGCCCTCCCTCCTCCACCAATCCCCCCGTGCCAGGTCCCCCCAGCTCCCACTCACCCCAGATCCCAAAGGTCCCCCCCAGAAAAGAAGCAGAAGAGGGTCAGTTTCAGGGTGATGTACTCGAACATAGATGGGATCACAAGCAAGACAAGTGAACTAAGGGAAAGAGCACAAGAAGTTAACCCAGATGTAATCGGACTCACTGAAACAAAACTCTCTGGAATCATAACGAATGCCGTGTTTCCCCAGGAGTATACAGTAATAAGGAAAGAGAGGGAAGGTAGAGGAGGAGGCGGAGTGGCCCTACTCATGAGAAGGGAATGGAGTTTTAAGGAGATGGCCATCCCGGGCTGTGAGGAGTTCAGAGACTACATAGCAGGCACCATAACAATGGGAGGACCAAGAATAGTAGTAAGCAGTAATATACAACCCTCCACCAAATGACAGGAGACCCAGTCAAGAGTATGAAAACAACAACAAGGCAGTTAACACTATAATTGAGAGGGCAGCCTCTGCTGCCTGTAGAAATAGATCCCACCTGCTCATCATGGGCGACTTCAATCACGGAAAGATTGACTGGGAGAACAAGGAACCGCATGGAGGCGAGGATACGTGGAGAGCCAAACTATTGGAGGTGGTGACAAGCAACTTTTTAACCCAGCATGTCGGAGAACCCACAAGGATGAGAGGCAATGACGAACCAGCGAGACTCGACCTAATCTTCACTCTGAACGACTCCGACATAAGAGAAATCGGTTTTGAGGACCCAGTAGGAATGAGCGACCACAGTGTACTGGTGTTTGAGTACTTGATTGAAGAAGGGTTATTGAACTCGAGGAGGGATACCGAAACCAAAAGGTTAGCATACCGAAAGGGAAACTATGAGGGGATAAGAAAATTCCTAACAGATATAGCATGGGAAACAGAGCTCAGGGGAAAGACGGCCCAAGATATGATGGATTACATCACGCAGAAGTGCAAGGACGCAGCGAACAAGTTTGTCCCAGTCCAAAAGGAAAACAGAGAAATGAAGATGAGAAACCCATGGTTTAATCAAAGATGTAGGCTAGCTAAGCAGCAAAGTAAAAGGGCATGGAGAAACTATAGGAATAACAGAACACTGGAGAGCAGAGAAAGATACCAGAATGCCAGGAATGAATATGTCAGGATGATAAGAGAGGCAGAAAGACAATACGAAAATGACATCGCAAGCAAGGCAAAGACTCAGCCTAAATTGTTGCATAGCCACATTAGGAGAAAAACAACAGTAAAGGAACAGGTTATGAGATTAAGGATAGGGGCGGAAGGATTCACTACAAATGACAAGGAAGTGTGTGAGGAATTGAATAAGAAATTCCAGGAGGTCTTCACCTTAGAACAAGGAGAAATTCCAGAGGTAAGTGAGGGAATAACTAACCAGTGACCACTGGAAGAGTTTGAGATTACCAGTGGGGAAGTAAGGAAGTGTTTACTAGAGTTGGACGTGACAAAGGCTATAGGCCCAGATGGAATCTCCCCTTGGGTTCTAAAGGAAGGAGCAAGAGAACTGAGCCTACCACTCTCCATAGTGTATAACAAATCACTGGCAACAGGGGAACTGCCAGATATTTGGAAAGCAGCTAACGTAGTCCCGATATACAAGAAAGGGGATAGACAGGAGGCACTGAACTACAGGCCAGTGTCCCTAACCTGCATACCATGCAAGCTGATGGAGAAGATTGTGCGAAAAAAACTAGTGGAGCATCTGGAGCGAAGGAACTTTGTAACACAGCATCAACATGGGTTCAGGGATGGCAGGTCCTGCCTCACAGGGTTACTTGAATTCTACGACCAGGCAACAAAAATAAGGCAAGAAAGAGAAGGGTGGGCAGACTGCATATTTTTGGATTGTCAGAAAGCCTTTGATACAGTGCCACACAAGAGGCTAGTGCGAAAGTTGGAGATGCAGGCTGGAGTGAGAGGGAAGGTACTCCGGTGGATAGAGGAATACCTAAGCAACAGGAGACAACGAGTCTGTGTGAGGGGTGAGGTCTCAGATTGGCGAGACGTCACAAGTGGAGTCCCGCAGGGGTCAGTCCTTGGACCTATACTGTTTCTGGTATATGTAAATGATCTCCCAGAGGGTATAGATTCGTTCCTCTCAATGTTTGCCGACGATGCAAAAATTATGAGGAGGATTGAAACAGAGGATGATAGTAGGAGGCTACAAGATGACCTGGATAGACTGAGTGAATGGTCCAACAAATGGCTGTTGAAGTTCAACCCGAGTAAATGCAAAGTAATGAAACTAGGAAGTGGAAACAGGAGGCCAGGCACAGGATACAGAATAGGAGATGAAGTACTTAATGAAACAGACAGAGAGAAAGATCTAGGAGTTGATATCACACCAAACCTGTCTCCTGAAGCCCACATAAAGAGAATAACGTCTGCGGCATATGCGAGGCTGGCTAACATCAGAACGGCGTTCAGGAACCTGTGTAAGGAATCATTCAGAATCTTGTACACCACATATGTAAGACCAATCCTGGAGTATGCGGCCCCAGCATGGAGCCCGTACCTTGTCAAGCACAAGACGAAGCTGGAAAAAGTCCAAAGGTATGCTACTAGACTAGTCCCAGAACTAAGAGGCATGAGTTATGAGGAAAGGCTGCGGGAAATGCACCTTACGACACTGGAAGACAGAAGAGTAAGGGGGGACATGATCACAACCTACAAAATCCTCAGGGGAATCGACCGGGTAAACAAGGATGAACTATTCAACACTGGTGGGACGCGAACAAGGGGACACAGGTGGAAGCTGAGTACCCAAATGAGCCACAGAGACGTTAGAAAGAACTTTTTCAGTGTCAGAGTAGTTAGTAAATGGAATGCATTAGGAAGTGATGTGGTGGAGGCTGACTCCATACACAGTTTCAAATGTAGATATGATAGAGCCCAATAGGCTCAGGAATCTGTACACCAGTTGATTGACGGTTGAGAGGCGGGACCAAAGAGCCAGAGCTCAACCCCCGCAAGCACAATTAGGTGAGTACAATTAGGTGAGTACACACACACACACAAACTGGAGGCCTACCGTCTAAACGGAGAGAGTTCGTTGGTTATAATCCTAATGGTCCCATATCGAATCTCAGTTGATGCAATAGCAAATCGACAGATATTCTTTAACCTGATTCGTCTGTTCACCGGCTCCCCTCCGACCGGGGAGCCAGTCGGCCGAGCGGACTTATCAAGTCCAGTGTCCTTCACTGGACACTGGACTTGTGATCGTGTGGTCCCGGGTTCGATTCCGGGCGCCGCCGAGAAACAATAGGCAGAGTTTCTTTCACCCTGTGCCCCTGTTACCTTGCAGTAAAACAGGTACCTGGGTGTTAGTCAGCTGTCACGGGCTGCTTCCTGGGGGTGGAGGCCTGGTCGAGGACCGGACCGCGGGGACACTAAAGCCCCGAAATCATCTCAAGAAGAACCTCAAGAGATAAGCACAAATGAATCCATCAATGGATCCATCTATCTATCTACTTATATCTGTCAATCCATCAATCTATCTTCCCATAAACCAACCATTTATCATTATATACATCTATCTATCCATTTATCCGTCCATCAACTCTTCTGTCTATCCATCCATCTACTCATATGTCTTTCCATCCATCAGATAGACGGATGCATCTATGCATCCGTCTATCCGTCAATGTATATATTTAGCAATCAATGTAAACATCCATCTATCTACTTATATAAATTTTCCTTTAATCCCTGTTTCACTTGCACCACTCCCCCCATTTTCTCCCTCTGCATCCCTGTTTCACCTGCACCACTCCCCCTGTTCCACCATCCCCATCCCTGTTTCACCTGCACCACTCCCCCTGTTCCGCCATCCCCATCCCTGTTTCACCTGCACCACTCCCCCTGTTCCCCCATCCCCATCCCTGTTTCACTTGCACCACTCCCCCTATTCCCCCATCCCCATCCCTGTTTCACTTGCACCACTCCCCCTATTCCCCCATCCCCATTCCTGTTTCACTTGCACCACTCCCCCTGTTCCCCCATCCCCATCCCTGTTTCACTTGCACCACTCCCCCTCTTCCCCCATCCCCATCCCTGTTTCACTTGCACCACTCCCCCTGTTCCCCTATCCCCATCCCTGTTTCACCTGCACCACTCCCCCTGTTCCCCCATCCCCATCCCTGTTTCACCTGCACCACTCCCCCTGTTCCCCCATCCCCATCCCTGTTTCACCTGCACCACTCCCCCTGTTCCCCCATCCCTGTTTCACTTGCACCACTCCCCCTATTCCCCCATCCCCATTCCTGTTTCACATGTACAGCACCCCCTGTTCGCCCCTCTTCCTCCCTGTTTCACCTGCACCACTCCCCCTGTTCCCTCTTTTCATTCCACCTCTAAATCCCGTATCCTCCCCCCCCCCCACCACCACCTTTGCACCTCTTCCTTTAACTTAAATCAGGACCAATAAACTACTTTATGTGTTTAATTTAGGTTTTTTCTAAGTACGAAAAAGTCTTCAGCCATCTCAAGCATTATTTTACAATTAACTTTAATTAAATTGGTAAGGGGGGGTTGGGTGATAAGAATAATTAATAATTATTCCTAAATCCTTTAGCAAAAGTCAACACTGACCAACCTATGCCCGTTCCCTACCCCAGACCATTCCCTCTACAAATACATTAATTTAGTAATAATAAGCCTTAATAATATATTAATAAATAAATTTTAAAATAAATCTGTGTATGGCTGCAGCCTCCAGCATGTGGCGTCATTACATAGACAGACATTCTCTTTATATATATATATATATATATATATATATATATATATATATATATATATATATGTATATATATATATATATATATATATATATATATATATATATATATATATATATATATATATATCAATTTACATAAATAAATATTCACTAATATATTCCTTTAAAATTGACACAATCGGATTAAGGCGTCCTGTACATACCAGTTGCATTGCTCCTGGCAGTATGGGTTCGAGTCACTTCTGGCATGTGAGTTTTCAGTTGCAAATAGTCCTGGGGACCATTAAGGCTTGTTTGCATGTATATATATATATATATATATATATATATATATATATATATATATATATATATATATATATATGGAACTAATGACATCACAAACCACTAAATAAACAATTATTTGCAGAATTTTTAATACTCTGACAGTTATAACTTTTCGTCCATTATGAAGTGAATTAACTGTAAGTTGATAATAATACATCAACAATTGTCTAAGATATACCGAGATAAAGTATTATCATTAAAAAAAAAAAAAAAAAAAAATATATATATATATATATATATATATATATATATATATATATATATATATATATATATATATATTTAAAAAATCTGTCATATTTGTAAATTAAATAATAAATATTTTGTTATTAAATTTAATTTATTTTTTATATTAATATAATTATTTAATAATTTAATAAAATAATAATTTATTAAAAAACATTAATTTGATTTATTTATTTAATAAAATTAAATAATAAATAATAAATTAAATATTGATATATACTTGTGTGTCCAGGAGGCCATCTGTGTCCCCTCAGATGGTCTCCCTTATCACAGTTTGTGTCTGTGTGTGAGTGTCCGGGCGAGTGTGTGTGAGTGTGAGTGTCCCTGTGAGTGTCCGGGTGCGTGTGTGTCCGGTTATACCTGTGGGTCCAGGAGGCCATCTGTGTCCCCTCAGATGGTCTCCCTTATCACAGTCTATGGGTGTGTGTGAGTGTGAGTGCCCCTGTGAGTGTTCGGGTGAGGGTGTGTGTGTGTGTGTGTGTCCGGGTTTATGTGAGGTTTGGTTCCAGGGAAACATCCTTCCCCTCCCCCCCTTCCCATATATCCTCCCTTATTCCCACCGTGGGTTCGAATCCCAGGTGATTAGACCTGCTCTAGGTCCATGGATCCAAGGTATCCATCCGTGGGCCCAACGGATTTCACCCCTTCCCCACTTTCCAAGGGCCTGGTCAATTCCAGCTATCCAGGGAACCTGTCGAAACAGAGGCAGCTACAGGAGGGGACACACAAATATTTGTGCCCTGCAGTTACACACCCGTTCCGACAGACTCGATCGCAATCTATCCAGATGAGAACACGTTCTCTTCCGACTAGACCACGCTGGAGTCGCTGTATGTCTCAAATTTGGTTCCTTTATTTATAGTTAGTATTTTTGGTGAATTAATTGATTTGTTTTAATTTTTTATTGACTTAGGTAGAACGATTTGGGGAGTTGGGGGGAGGGGGGGTTGTGTGTAATGGATTGTCGAGATCGTGGTTGGATAGTATTTATCTAGTTGTGTTCACCTAGTTGTGCTTGCGAGGGTTGAGCTCTACTCTTTCGGCCCGCCTCTCAACTGTCAATCAATCAATTATTACTAACTAATAAAAAACATTCCACACACACACACCCAGGAAGCAGTCCGTAACAGCTGTCTAACGCCCAGGTACATATTTACTGCTTGGTAACAGGGGCATCAGAATGATAGAAACTCTGCTGATTTCCGTTTGTTCCATCACCGGGGGATTGAATGAGCTAGGATTACGAGTCGAGAGCGACGTCCACTCAGCTATAAAGCCCCCTAGTTTGTGTATTGGTGCAAAAGATAATTTGGGAGAGGTTAAGGGAAAGGAATGATGTTTGGTGGCCTTGAAAGCTTTGGAGGGGAGGGGGGTTGGCAGTTATGAATTAAAATTGTTAATTATTTAAGATAGGATATATATGCAAAAGACGTTGCGAGATATAGTAAGAAAAGTGTTTCTGACTGAGGTTAGGTACTGTGTGATTGACTTCTATGTTAGGAAAAAGAACACTTATTACAAACTTAAATTATCTTTTGAAATGTTTCTTTTCAAATAGTTAAAAATTATTGTGTAAAAAACCTATGGTTGCCCTACCCAAAACAAACACACGTGAGCACAATTAGTCCACGGGATTCAGAGAGAGTGAGAGTGAACAGCGAAATAGTAACAAAAAATGTGACATTTAGGGGAAACTATGTCATTCAAACGTTAACCATATAAATTACAGTAACACTAACCGAGCGTCCACATACATATTCCAATCAATTTACATAAATAAACATTCACTAATATATTCCTTTAAAATGGACACACGCAGATAGTTGCAGTACACATGTCAGTTCAATTACTGGTACACATAAACACTCATAGCTGGACGTGTCTGTCCATCTTGACAATAGTAGACATGTAACAAAAAATGTGACAGTAATGGGAAACTATGTCATTCAAACGTATAAATGTTAACCATGTAAATTACAGGAACACTAATCGCGCGCACACGTTCATATGTCAATCAATTTACATAAATACACATTCACTAATGTGTACCTTTAAAATGGACACATACAGATAATTACCGTACACATGTCAGTTCAATTACAGGTACACATAAACACACATAGCTTCACGTGTCTGCCGGTCTTGCCAATAGTACACATGGATACGCACACAAAACAGTCCATTATCAATTAATGTGTGTGTGTGTATTTATTTTCTCCTTGTATTTACTATATGTATCTGCAGAATCGAGTTATTAGCTCTTGGACCCCGCCTATCATATATATGTATTTTTCCTTTTTTTATATCTACTACATCTATTTCTCTCTAACACACACACACACACACACACACCTCACTTCGCTGGAAGACAGAAGAGTTGGGGGGGACATGATAACCACATTCAAGATTCTGAAGGGAATTGATAGGGTAGATAAAGACAGGCTATTTAACACAAGGGGAACACGTACAAGGGGACACAGGTGGAAACTAAGTGCCCAAATGAGCCACAGAGATATTAGAAAGAACTTTTTTAGTGTCAGAGTGGTGGACAAATGGAATGCATTAGGAAGAGATGTGGTGGAGGCTGACTCCATACACAGTTTCAAGTGTAGATATGATAGAGCCCGATAGGCTCAGGAATCTGTACACCTGTTGATTGACGGTTGAGAGGCGGGACCAAAGAGCCAGAGCTCAACCCCCGCAAACACAACTAGGTGAGTACAACTAGGTGAGTACACACACACACACACACACACACACACACACACACACACACAGCGGGACCAAAGAGCCAGAGCTCAACCCCCGCAAGCACAATTAGGTAAGTACAATTAGGTAAGTACACACACACACACACACACACACACACACACACACACACACACACACACACACACACAAACTGGAGGCCTACCGTCTAAACGGAGAGAGTTCGTTGGTTATAATCCTAATGGTCCCATATCGAATCTCAGTTGATGCAATAGCAAATCGACAGATATTCTTTAACCTGATTCGCCTGTTCACCGGCTCCCCTCCGACCGGGGAGCCAGTCGGCCGAGCGGACTTATCAAGTCCAGTGTCCTTCACTGGACACTGGACTTGTGATCGTGTGGTCCCGGGTTCGATTCCGGGCGCCGCCGAGAAACAATAGGCAGAGTTTCTTTCACCCTGTGCCCCTGTTACCTTGCAGTAAAACAGGTACCTGGGTGTTAGTCAGCTGTCACGGGCTGCTTCCTGGGGGTGGAGGCCTGGTCGAGGACCGGACCGCGGGGACACTAAAGCCCCGAAATCATCTCAAGAAGAACCTCAAGAGATAAGCACAAATGAATCCATCAATGGATCCATCTATCTATCTACTTATATCTGTCAATCCATCAATCTATCTTCCCATAAACCAACCATTTATCATTATATACATCTATCTATCCATTTATCCGTCCATCAACTCTTCTGTCTATCCATCCATCTACTCATATGTCTTTCCATCCATCAGATAGACGGATGCATCTATGCATCCGTCTATCCGTCAATGTATATATTTAGCAATCAATGTAAACATCCATCTATCTACTTATATAAATTTTCCTTTAATCCCTGTTTCACTTGCACCACTCCCCCCATTTTCTCCCTCTGCATCCCTGTTTCACCTGCACCACTCCCCCTGTTCCACCATCCCCATCCCTGTTTCACCTGCACCACTCCCCCTGTTCCGCCATCCCCATCCCTGTTTCACCTGCACCACTCCCCCTGTTCCCCCATCCCCATCCCTGTTTCACTTGCACCACTCCCCCTATTCCCCCATCCCCATCCCTGTTTCACTTGCACCACTCCCCCTATTCCCCCATCCCCATTCCTGTTTCACTTGCACCACTCCCCCTGTTCCCCCATCCCCATCCCTGTTTCACTTGCACCACTCCCCCTCTTCCCCCATCCCCATCCCTGTTTCACTTGCACCACTCCCCCTGTTCCCCTATCCCCATCCCTGTTTCACCTGCACCACTCCCCCTGTTCCCCCATCCCCATCCCTGTTTCACCTGCACCACTCCCCCTGTTCCCCCATCCCCATCCCTGTTTCACCTGCACCACTCCCCCTGTTCCCCCATCCCTGTTTCACTTGCACCACTCCCCCTATTCCCCCATCCCCATTCCTGTTTCACATGTACAGCACCCCCTGTTCGCCCCTCTTCCTCCCTGTTTCACCTGCACTACTTCCCCTGTTCCCTCTTTTCATTCCACCTCTAAATCCCGTATCCTCCCCCCCCCCCACCACCACCTTTGCACCTCTTCCTTTAACTTAAATCAGGACCAATAAACTACTTTATGTGTTTAATTTAGGTTTTTTCTAAGTACGAAAAAGTCTTCAGCCATCTCAAGCATTATTTTACAATTAACTTTAATTAAATTGGTAAGGGGGGGTTGGGTGATAAGAATAATTAATAATTATTCCTAAATCCTTTAGCTAAAGTCAACACTGACCAACCTATGCCCGTTCCCTACCCCAGACCATTCCCTCTACAAATACATTAATTTAGTAATAATAAGCCTTAATAATATATTAATAAATAAATTTTAAAATAAATCTGTGTATGGCTGCAGCCTCCAGCATGTGGCGTCATTACATAGACAGACATTCTCTTTATATATATATATATATATATATATATATATATATATATATATATATATATATATATATATCAATTTACATAAATAAATATTCACTAATATATTCCTTTAAAATTGACACAATCGGATTAAGGCGTCCTGTACATACCAGTTGCATTGCTCCTGGCAGTATGGGTTCGAGTCACTTCTGGCATGTGAGTTTTCAGTTGCATATAGTCCTGGGGACCATTAAGGCTTGTTTGCATGTGTATATATATATATATATATATATATATATATATATATATATATATATATATATATATATATATATATATATATATTTAAAAAATCTGTCATATTTGTAAATTAAATAATAAATATTTTATTATTAAATTAATTTTTATTTTTTATAATAATATAATTATTTAATAATTTAATAAAATAATAATTTATTAAAAAACATTAATTTGATTTATTTATTTAATAAAATTAAATAATAAATTAAATATTGATATATACTTGTGTGTCCAGGAGGCCATCTGTGTCCCCTCAGATGGTCTCCCTTATCACAGTTTGTGTCTGTGTGTGAGTGTCCGGGCGAGTGTGTGTGAGTGTGAGTGTCCCTGTGAGTGTCCGGGTGCGTGTGTGTCCGGTTATACCTGTGGGTCCAGGAGGCCATCTGTGTCCCCTCAGATGGTCTCCCTTATCACAGTCTATGGGTGTGTGTGAGTGTGAGTGCCCCTGTGAGTGTTCGGGTGAGGGTGTGTGTGTGTGTGTGAGTGTCCGGGTTTATGTGTTGTTTGGTTCCAGGGAAACATCCTTCCCCTCCCCCCCCTTCCCATATCTCCTCCCTTATTCCCACCGTGGGTTCGAATCCCAGGTGATTAGACCTGCTCTAGGTCCATGGATCCAAGGTATCCATCCGTGGGCCCAACGGATTTCACCCCTTCCCCACTTTCCAAGGGCCTGGTCAATTCCAGCTATCCAGGGAACCTGTCGAAACAGAGGCAGCTACAGGAGGGGACACACAAATATTTGTGCCCTGCAGTTACACACCCGTTCCGACAGACTCGATCGCAATCTATCCAGATGAGAACACGTTCTCTTCCGACTAGACCACGCTGGAGTCGCTGTATGTCTCAAATTTGGTTCCTTTATTTATAGTTAGTATTTTTGGTGAATTAATTGATTTGTTTTAATTTTTTATTGACTTAGGTAGAACGATTTGGGGAGTTGGGGGGAGGGGGGGTTGTGTGTAATGGATTGTCGAGATCGTGGTTGGTTAGTATTTATCTAGTTGTGTTCACCTAGTTGTGCTTGCGAGGGTTGAGCTCTACTCTTTCGGCCCGCCTCTCAACTGTCAATCAATCAATTATTACTAACTAATAAAAAACATTCCACACACACACACCCAGGAAGCAGCCCGTAACAGCTGTCTAACGCCCAGGTACATATTTACTGCTTGGTAACAGGGGCATCAGAATGATAGAAACTCTGCTGATTTCCGTTTGTTCCATCACCGGGGGATTGAATGAGCTAGGATTACGAGTCGAGAGCGACGTCCACTCAGCTATAAAGCTCCCTAGTTTGTGTATTGGTGCAAAAGATAATTTGGGAGAGGTTAAGGGAAAGGAATGATGTTTGGTGGCCTTGAAAGCTTTGGAGGGGAGGGGGGTTGGCAGTTATGAATTAAAATTGTTAATTATTTAAGATAGGATATATATGCAAAAGACGTTGCGAGATATAGTAAGAAAAGTGTTTCTGACTGAGGTTAGGTACTGTGTGATTGACTTCTATGTTAGGAAAAAGAACACTTATTACAAACTTAAATTATCTTTTGAAATGTTTCTTTTCAAATAGTTAAAAATTATTGTGTAAAAAACCTATGGTTGCCCTACCCAAAACAAACACACGTGAGCACAATTAGTCCACGGGATTCAGAGAGAGTGAGAGTGAACAGCGAAATAGTAACAAAAAATGTGACATTTAGGGGAAACTATGTCATTCAAACGTTAACCATATAAATTACAGTAACACTAACCGAGCGTCCACATACATATTCCAATCAATTTACATAAATAAACATTCACTAATATATTCCTTTAAAATGGACACACGCAGATAGTTGCAGTACACATGTCAGTTCAATTACTGGTACACATAAACACTCATAGCTGGACGTGTCTGTCCATCTTGACAATAGTAGACATGTAACAAAAAATGTGACAGTAATGGGAAACTATGTCATTCAAACGTATAAATGTTAACCATGTAAATTACAGGAACACTAATCGCGCGCACACGTTCATATGTCAATCAATTTACATAAATACACATTCACTAATGTGTACCTTTAAAATGGACACATACAGATAATTACCGTACACATGTCAGTTCAATTACAGGTACACATAAACACACATAGCTTCACGTGTCTGTCGGTCTTGCCAATAGTACACATGGATACGCACACAAAACAGTCCATTATCAATTAATGTGTGTGTGTGTGTGTATTTATTTTCTCCTTGTATTTACTATATGTATCTGCAGAATCGAGTTATTAGCTCTTGGACCCCGCCTATCATATATATGTATTTTTCCTTTTTTTATATCTACTACATCTATTTCTCTCTAACACACACACCCACACACACACACCTCACTTCGCTGGAAGACAGAAGAGTTGGGGGGGGACATGATAACCACATTCAAGATTCTGAAGGGAATTGATAGGGTAGATAAAGACAGGCTATTTAACACAAGGGGAACACGTACAAGGGGACACAGGTGGAAACTAAGTGCCCAAATGAGCCACAGAGATATTAGAAAGAACTTTTTTAGTGTCAGAGTGGTGGACAAATGGAATGCATTAGGAAGAGATGTGGTGGAGGCTGACTCCATACACAGTTTCAAGTGTAGATATGATAGAGCCCGATAGGCTCAGGAATCTGTACACCTGTTGATTGACGGTTGAGAGGCGGGACCAAAGAGCCAGAGCTCAACCCCCGCAAACACAACTAGGTGAGTACAACTAGGTGAGTACACACACACACACACACACACACACACACACACACACACACACACACACACACACACACACACACACACACACACACACACACACACACAAACTGGAGGCCTACCGTCTAAACGGAGAGAGTTCGTTGGTTATAATCCTAATGGTCCCATATCGAATCTCAGTTGATGCAATAGCAAATCGACAGATATTCTTTAACCTGATTCGCCTGTTCACCGGCTCCCCTCCGACCGGGGAGCCAGTCGGCCGAGCGGACTTATCAAGTCCAGTGTCCTTCACTGGACACTGGACTTGTGATCGTGTGGTCCCGGGTTCGATTCCGGGCGCCGCCGAGAAACAATAGGCAGAGTTTCTTTCACCCTGTGCCCCTGTTACCTTGCAGTAAAACAGGTACCTGGGTGTTAGTCAGCTGTCACGGGCTGCTTCCTGGGGGTGGAGGCCTGGTCGAGGACCGGACCGCGGGGACACTAAAGCCCCGAAATCATCTCAAGAAGAACCTCAAGAGATAAGCACAAATGAATCCATCAATGGATCCATCTATCTATCTACTTATATCTGTCAATCCATCAATCTATCTTCCCATAAACCAACCATTTATCATTATATACATCTATCTATCCATTTATCCGTCCATCAACTCTTCTGTCTATCCATCCATCTACTCATATGTCTTTCCATCCATCAGATAGACGGATGCATCTATGCATCCGTCTATCCGTCAATGTATATATTTAGCAATCAATGTAAACATCCATCTATCTACTTATATAAATTTTCCTTTAATCCCTGTTTCACTTGCACCACTCCCCCCATTTTCTCCCTCTGCATTACTGTTTCACCTGCACCACTCCCCCTGTTCCGCCATCCCCATCCCTGTTTCACCTGCACCACTCCCCCTGTTCCCCCATCCCCATCCCTGTTTCACTTGCACCACTCCCCCTATTCCCCCATCCCCATCCCTGTTTCACTTGCACCACTCCCCCTATTCCCCCATCCCCATTCCTGTTTCACTTGCACCACTCCCCCTGTTCCCCCATCCCCATCCCTGTTTCACTTGCACCACTCCCCCTCTTCCCCCATCCCCATCCCTGTTTCACTTGCACCACTCCCCCTGTTCCCCTATCCCCATCCCTGTTTCACCTGCACCACTCCCCCTGTTCCCCCATCCCCATCCCTGTTTCACCTGCACCACTCCCCCTGTTCCCCCATCCCCATCCCTGTTTCACCTGCACCACTCCCCCTGTTCCCCCATCCCTGTTTCACTTGCACCACTCCCCCTATTCCCCCATCCCCATTCCTGTTTCACATGTACAGCACCCCCTGTTCGCCCCTCTTCCTCCCTGTTTCACCTGCACTACTCCCCCTGTTCCCTCTTTTCATTCCACCTCTAAATCCCGTATCCTCCCCCCCCCCCACCACCACCTTTGCACCTCTTCCTTTAACTTAAATCAGGACCAATAAACTACTTTATGTGTTTAATTTAGGTTTTTTCTAAGTACGAAAAAGTCTTCAGCCATCTCAAGCATTATTTTACAATTAACTTTAATTAAATTGGTAAGGGGGGGTTGGGTGATAAGAATAATTAATAATTATTCCTAAATCCTTTAGCTAAAGTCAACACTGACCAACCTATGCCCGTTCCCTACCCCAGACCATTCCCTCTACAAATACATTAATTTAGTAATAATAAGCCTTAATAATATATTAATAAATAAATTTTAAAATAAATCTGTGTATGGCTGCAGCCTCCAGCATGTGGCGTCATTACATAGACAGACATTCTCTTTATATATATATATATATATATATATATATATATATATATATATATATATATATATATATATATATATATATATATATATATATATATATATCAATTTACATAAATAAATATTCACTAATATATTCCTTTAAAATTGACACAATCGGATTAAGGCGTCCTGTACATACCAGTTGCATTGCTCCTGGCAGTATGGGTTCGAGTCACTTCTGGCATGTGAGTTTTCAGTTGCATATAGTCCTGGGGACCATTAAGGCTTGTTTGCATGTGTATATATATATATATATATATATATATATATATATATATATATATATATATATATATATATATATATATATATATGTATATATATATATATATATATATATATATATATATATTTAAATATATATATATATATATATATTATATATATATATATATATATATATATATATATATATATATATTTAAAAAATCTGTCATATTTGTAAATTAAATAATAAATATTTTATTATTAAATTTAATTTATTTTTTATATTAATATAATTATTTAATAATTTAATAAAATAATAATTTATTAAAAAACATTAATTTGATTTATTTATTTAATAAAATTGAATAATAAATAATAAATTAAATATTGATATATACTTGTGTGTCCAGGAGGCCATCTGTGTCCCCTCAGATGGTCTTCCTTATCACAGTTTGTGTCTGTGTGTGAGTGTCCGGGCGAGTGTGTGTGAGTGTGAGTGTCCCTGTGAGTGTCCGGGTGCGTGTGTGTCCGGTTATACCTGTGGGTCCAGGAGGCCATCTGTGTCCCCTCAGATGGTCTCCCTTATCACAGTCTATGGGTGTGTGTGAGTGTGAGTGCCCCTGTGAGTGTTCGGGTGAGGGTGTGTGTGTGTGTGTGAGTGTCCGGGTTTATGTGAGGTTTGGTTCCAGGGAAACATCCTTCCCCTCCCCCCCTTCAAATATCTCCTCCCTTATTCCCACCGTGGGTTCGAATCCCAGGTGATTAGACCTGCTCTAGGTCCATGGATCCAAGGTATCCATCCGTGGGCCCAACGGATTTCACCCCTTCCCCACTTTCCAAGGGCCTGGTCAATTCCAGCTATCCAGGGAACCTGTCGAAACAGAGGCAGCTACAGGAGGGGACACACAAATATTTGTGCCCTGCAGTTACACACCCGTTCCGACAGACTCGATCGCAATCTATCCAGATGAGAACACGTTCTCTTCCGACTAGACCACGCTGGAGTCGCTGTATGTCTCAAATTTGGTTCCTTTATTTATAGTTAGTATTTTTGGTGAATTAATTGATTTGTTTTAATTTTTTATTGACTTAGGTAGAACGATTTGGGGAGTTGGGGGGAGGGGGGGTTGTGTGTAATGGATTGTCGAGATCGTGGTTGGTTAGTATTTATCTAGTTGTGTTCACCTAGTTGTGCTTGCGAGGGTTGAGCTCTACTCTTTCGGCCCGCCTCTCAACTGTCAATCAATCAATTATTACTAACTAATAAAAAACATTCCACACACACACACCCAGGAAGCAGCCCGTAACGGCTGTCTAACGCCCAGGTACATATTTACTGCTAGGTAACAGGGGCATCAGAATGATAGAAACTCTGCTGATTTCCGTTTGTTCCATCACCGGGGGATTGAATGAGCTAGGATTACGAGTCGAGAGCGACGTCCACTCAGCTATAAAGCCCCCTTGTTTCTGTATTGGTGAAAAAGATAATTTGGGAGAGGTTAAGGGAAAGGAATGATGTTTGGTGGCCTTGAAAGCTTTGGAGGGGAGGGGGGTTGGCAGTTATGAATTAAAATTGTTAATTATTTAAGATAGGATATATATGCAAAAGACGTTGCGAGATATAGTAAGAAAAGTGTTTCTGACTGAGGTTAGGTACTGTGTGATTGACTTCTATGTTAGGAAAAAGAACACTTATTACAAACTTAAATTATCTTTTGAAATGTTTCTTTTCAAATAGTTAAAAATTATTGTGTAAAAAACCTATGGTTGCCCTACCCAAAACAAACACACGTGAGCACAATTAGTCCACGGGATTCAGAGAGAGTGAGAGTGAACAGCGAAATAGTAACAAAAAATGGGACATTTAGGGGAAACTATGTCATTCAAACGTTAACCATATAAATTACAGTAACACTAACCGAGCGTCCACATACATATTCCAATCAATTTACATAAATAAACATTCACTAATATATTCCTTTAAAATGGACACACGCAGATAGTTGCAGTACACATGTCAGTTCAATTACTGGTACACATAAACACTCATAGCTGGACGTGTCTGTCCATCTTGACAATAGTAGACATGTAACAAAAAATGTGACAGTAATGGGAAACTATGTCATTCAAACGTATAAATGTTAACCATGTAAATTACAGGAACACTAATCGCGCGCACACGTACATATGTCAATCAATTTACATAAATACACATTCACTAATGTGTACCTTTAAAATGGACACATACAGATAATTACCGTACACATGTCAGTTCAATTACAGGTACACATAAACACACATAGCTTCACGTGTCTGTCGGTCTTGCCAATAGTACACATGGATACGCACACAAAACAGTCCATTATCAATTAATGTGTGTGTGTGTGTGTATTTATTTTCTCCTTGTATTTACTATATGTATCTGCAGAATCGAGTTATTAGCTCTTGGACCCCGCCAATATGTATTTTTCCTTTTTTTATATCTACTACATCTGTTTCTCTCTAACACACACACACACACACACACACCTCACTTCGCTGGAAGACAGAAGAGTTGGGGGGGACATGATAACCACATTCAAGATTCTGAAGGGAATTGATAGGGTAGATAAAGACAGGCTATTTAACACAAGGGGAACACGTACAAGGGGACACAGGTGGAAACTAAGTGCCCAAATGAGCCACAGAGATATTAGATAGAACTTTTTTAGTGTCAGAGTGGTGGACAAATGGAATGCATTAGGAAGAGATGTGGTGGAGGCTGACTCCATACACAGTTTCAAGTGTAGATATGATAGAGCCCGATAGGCTCAGGAATCTGTACACCTGTTGATTGACGGTTGAGAGGCGGGACCAAAGAGCCAGAGCTCAACCCCCGCAAACACAACTAGGTGAGTACAACTAGGTGAGTACACACACACACACACACACACACACACACACACACACACACACACACACACACACACACACACAAACTGGAGGCCTACCGTCTAAACGGAGAGAGTTCGTTGGTTATAATCCTAATGGTCCCATATCGAATCTCAGTTGATGCAATAGCAAATCGACAGATATTCTTTAACCTGATTCGTCTGTTCACCGGCTCCCCTCCGACCGGGGAGCCAGTCGGCCGAGCGGACTTATCAAGTCCAGTGTCCTTCACAGGACACTGGACTTGTGATCGTGTGGTCCCGGGTTCGATTCCGGGCGCCGCCGAGAAACAATAGGCAGAGTTACTTTCACCCTGTGCCCCTGTTACCTTGCAGTAAAACAGGTACCTGGGTGTTAGTCAGCTGTCACGGGCTGCTTCCTGGGGGTGGAGGCCTGGTCGAGGACCGGACCGCGGGGACACTAAAGCCCCGAAATCATCTCAAGAAGAACCTCAAGAGATAAGCACAAATGAATCCATCAATGGATCCATCTATCTATCTACTTATATCTGTCAATCCATCAATCTATCTTCCCATAAACCAACCATTTATCATTATATACATCTATCTATCCATTTATCCGTCCATCAACTCTTCTGTCTATCCATCCATCTACTCATATGTCTTTCCATCCATCAGATAGACGGATGCATCTATGCATCCGTCTATCCGTCAATGTATATATTTAGCAATCAATGTAAACATCCATCTATCTACTTATATAAATTTTCCTTTAATCCCTGTTTCACTTGCACCACTCCCCCCATTTTCTCCCTCTGCATCCCTGTTTCACCTGCACCACTCCCCCTGTTCCACCATCCCCATCCCTGTTTCACCTGCACCACTCCCCCTGTTCCGCCATCCCCATCCCTGTTTCACCTGCACCACTCCCCCTGTTCCCCCATCCCCATCCCTGTTCACTTGCACCACTCCCCCTATTCCCCCATCCCCATCCCTGTTTCACTTGCACCACTCCCCCTATTCCCCCATCCCCATTCCTGTTTCACTTGCACCACTCCCCCTGTTCCCCCATCCCCATCCCTGTTTCACCTGCACCACTCCCCCTGTTCCCCCATCCCCATCCCTGTTTCACCTGCACCACTCCCCCTGTTCCCCCATCCCTGTTTCACTTGCACCACTCCCCCTATTCCCCCATCCCCATTCCTGTTTCACATGTACAGCACCCCCTGTTCGCCCCTCTTCCTCCCTGTTTCACCTGCACCACTCCCCCTGTTCCCTCTTTTCATTCCACCTCTAAATCCCGTATCCTCCCCCCCCCCCACCACCACCTTTGCACCTCTTCCTTTAACTTAAATCAGGACCAATAAACTACTTTATGTGTTTAATTTAGGTTTTTTCTAAGTACGAAAAAGTCTTCAGCCATCTCAAGCATTATTTTACAATTAACTTTAATTAAATTGGTAAGGGGGGGTTGGGTGATAAGAATAATTAATAATTATTCCTAAATCCTTTAGCAAAAGTCAACACTGACCAACCTATGCCCGTTCCCTACCCCAGACCATTCCCTCTACAAATACATTAATTTAGTAATAATAAGTCTTAATAATATATTAATAAATAAATTTTAAAATAAATCTGTGTATGGCTGCAGCCTCCAGCATGTGGCGTCATTACATAGACAGACATTCTCTTTATATATATATATATATATATATATATATATATATATATATATATATATATATATATATATATATATATATATATATATATATATCAATTTACATAAATAAATATTCACTAATATATTCCTTTAAAATTGACACAATCGGATTAAGGCTTCCTGTACATACCAGTTGCATTGCTCCTGGCAGTATGGGTTCGAGTCACTTCTGGCATGTGAGTTTTCAGTTGCATATAGTCCTGGGGACCATTAAGGCTTGTTTGCATGTGTATATATATATATATATATATATATATATATATATATATATATATATATATATATATATATATTTAAAAATCTGTCATATTTGTAAATTAAATAATAAATATTGTATTATTAAATTTAATTTATTTTTTATATTAATATAATTATTTAATAATTTAATAAAATAATAATTTATTAAAAAACATTAATTTGATTTATTTATTTAATAAAATTAAATAATAAATTAAATATTGATATATACTTGTGTGTCCAGGAGGCCATCTGTGTCCCCTCAGATGGTCTCCCTTATCACAGTTTGTGTCTGTGTGTGAGTGTCCGGGCGAGTGTGTGTGAGTGTGAGTGTCCCTGTGAGTGTCCGGGTGCGTGTGTGTCCGGTTATACCTGTGGGTCCAGGAGGCCATCTGTGTCCCCTCAGATGGTCTCCCTTATCACAGTCTATGGGTGTGTGTGAGTGTGAGTGCCCCTGTGAGTGTTCGGGTGAGGGTGTGTGTGTGTGTGTGAGTGTCCGGGTTTATGTGAGGTTTGGTTCCAGGGAAACATCCTTCCCCTCCCCCCCTTCCCATATCTCCTCCCTTATTCCCACCGTGGGTTCGAATCCCAGGTGATTAGACCTGCTCTAGGTCTATGGATCCAAGGTATCCATCCGTGGGCCCAACGGATTTCACCCCTTCCCCACTTTCCAAGGGCCTGGTCAATTCCAGCTATCCAGGGAACCTGTCGAAACAGAGGCAGCTACAGGAGGGGACACACAAATATTTGTGCCCTGCAGTTACACACCCGTTCCGACAGACTCGATCGCAATCTATCCAGATGAGAACACGTTCTCTTCCGACTAGACCACGCTGGAGTCGCTGTATGTCTCAAATTTGGTTCCTTTATTTATAGTTAGTATTTTTGGTGAATTAATTGATTTGTTTTAATTTTTTATTGACTTAGGTAGAACGATTTGGGGAGTTGGGGGGAGGGGGGGTTGTGTGTAATGGATTGTCGAGATCGTGGTTGGTTAGTATTTATCTAGTTGTGTTCACCTAGTTGTGCTTGCGAGGGTTGAGCTCTACTCTTTCGGCCCGCCTCTCAACTGTCAATCAATCAATTATTACTAACTAATAAAAAACATTCCACACACACACACTCAGGAAGCAGCCCGTAACAGCTGTCTAACGCCCAGGTACATATTTACTGCTTGGTAACAGGGGCATCAGAACGATAGAAACTCTGCTGATTTCCGTTTGTTCCATCACCGGGGATTGAATGAGCTAGGATTACGAGTCGAGAGCGACGTCCACTCAGCTATAAAGCCCCCTAGTTTGTGTATTGGTGCAAAAGATAATTTGGGAGAGGTTAAGGGAAAGGAATGATGTTTGGTGGCCTTGAAAGCTTTGGAGGGGAGGGGGGTTGGCAGTTATGAATTAAAATTGTTAATTATTTAAGATAGGATATATATGCAAAAGACGGTGCGAGATATAGTAAGAAAAGTGTTTCTGACTGAGTTTAGGTACTGTGTGATTGACTTCTATGTTAGGAAAAAGAACACTTATTACAAACTTAAATTATCTTTTGAAATGTTTCTTTTCAAATAGTTAAAAATTATTGTGTAAAAAACCTATGGTTGCCCTACCCAAAACAAACACATCGTGAGCACAATTAGTCCACGGGATTCAGAGAGAGTGAGAGTGAACAGCGAAATAGTAACAAAAAATGTGACATTTAGGGGAAACTATGTCATTCAAACGTTAACCATATAAATTACAGTAACACTAACCGAGCGTCCACATACATATTCCAATCAATTTACATAAATAAACATTCACTAATATATTCCTTTAAAATGGACACACGCAGATAGTTGCAGTACACATGTCAGTTCAATTACTGGTACACATAAACACTCATAGCTGGACGTGTCTGTCCATCTTGACAATAGTAGACATGTAACAAAAAATGTGACAGTAATGGGAAACTATGTCATTCAAACGTATAAATGTTAACCATGTAAATTACAGGAACACTAATCGCGCGCACACGTACATATGTCAATCAATTTACATAAATACACATTCACTAATGTGTACCTTTAAAATGGACACATACAGATAATTACCGTACACATGTCAGTTCAATTACAGGTACACATAAACACACATAGCTTCACGTGTCTGTCGGTCTTGCCAATAGTACACATGGATACGCACACAAAACAGTCCATTATCAATTAATGTGTGTGTGTGTGTGTATTTATTTTCTCCTTGTATTTACTATATGTATCTGCAGAATCGAGTTATTAGCTCTTGGACCCCGCCTATCATATATATGTATTTTTCCTTTTTTTATATCTACTACATCTATTTCTCTCTAACACACACACACACACACACACACACCTCACTTCGCTGGAAGACAGAAGAGTTGGGGGGGGACATGATAACCACATTCAAGATTCTGAAGGGAATTGATAGGGTAGATAAAGACAGGCTATTTAACACAAGGGGAACACGTACAAGGGGACACAGGTGGAAACTAAGTGCCCAAATGAGCCACAGAGATATTAGAAAGAACTTTTTTAGTGTCAGAGTGGTGGACAAATGGAATGCATTAGGAAGAGATGTGGTGGAGGCTGACTCCATACACAGTTTCAAGTGTAGATATGATAGAGCCCGATAGGCTCAGGAATCTGTACACCTGTTGATTGACGGTTGAGAGGCGGGACCAAAGAGCCAGAGCTCAACCCCCGCAAACACAACTAGGTGAGTACAACTAGGTGAGTACACACACACACACACACACACACACACACACACACACACACACACACACACACACACACACACACACACACACACACACACACACACACACACACAAACTGGAGGCCTACCGTCTAAACGGAGAGAGTTCGTTGGTTATAATCCTAATGGTCCCATATCGAATCTCAGTTGATGCAATAGCAAATCGACAGATATTCTTTAACCTGATTCGCCTGTTCACCGGCTCCCCTCCGACCGGGGAGCCAGTCGGCCGAGCGGACTTATCAAGTCCAGTGTCCTTCACTGGACACTGGACTTGTGATCGTGTGGTCCCGGGTTCGATTCCGGGCGCCGCCGAGAAACAATAGGCAGAGTTTCTTTCACCCTGTGCCCCTGTTACCTTGCAGTAAAACAGGTACCTGGGTGTTAGTCAGCTGTCACGGGCTGCTTCCTGGGGGTGGAGGCCTGGTCGAGGACCGGACCGCGGGGACACTAAAGCCCCGAAATCATCTCAAGAAGAACCTCAAGAGATAAGCACAAATGAATCCATCAATGGATCCATCTATCTATCTACTTATATCTGTCAATCCATCAATCTATCTTCCCATAAACCAACCATTTATCATTATATACATCTATCTATCCATTTATCCGTCCATCAACTCTTCTGTCTATCCATCCATCTACTCATATGTCTTTCCATCCATCAGATAGACGGATGCATCTATGCATCCGTCTATCCGTCAATGTATATATTTAGCAATCAATGTAAACATCCATCTATCTACTTATATAAATTTTCCTTTAATCCCTGTTTCACTTGCACCACTCCCCCCATTTTCTCCCTCTGCATCCCTGTTTCACCTGCACCACTCCCCCTGTTCCACCATCCCCATCCCTGTTTCACCTGCACCACTCCCCCTGTTCCGCCATCCCCATCCCTGTTTCACCTGCACCACTCCCCCTGTTCCCCCATCCCCATCCCTGTTTCACTTGCACCACTCCCCCTATTCCCCCATCCCCATCCCTGTTTCACTTGCACCACTCCCCCTATTCCCCCATCCCCATTCCTGTTTCACTTGCACCACTCCCCCTGTTCCCCCATCCCCATCCCTGTTTCACTTGCACCACTCCCCCTCTTCCCCCATCCCCATCCCTGTTTCACTTGCACCACTCCCCCTGTTCCCCTATCCCCATCCCTGTTTCACCTGCACCACTCCCCTGTTCCCCCATCCCCATCCCTGTTTCACCTGCACCACTCCCCCTGTTCCCCCATCCCCATCCCTGTTTCACCTGCACCACTCCCCCTGTTCCCCCATCCCTGTTTCAACTTGCACCACTCCCCCTATTCCCCCATCCCCATTCCTGTTTCACATGTACAGCACCCCCTGTTCGCCCCTCTTCCTCCCTGTTTCACCTGCACCACTCCCCCTGTTCCCTCTTTTCATTCCACCTCTAAATCCCGTATCCTCCCCCCCCCCCACCACCACCTTTGCACCTCTTCCTTTAACTTAAATCAGGACCAATAAACTACTTTATGTGTTTAATTTAGGTTTTTTTCTAAGTACGAAAAGTCTTCAGCCATCTCAAGCATTATTTTACAATTAACTTTAATTAAATTGGTAAGGGGGGGTTGGGTGATAAGAATAATTAATAATTATTCCTAAATCCTTTAGCAAAAGTCAACACTGACCAACCTATGCCCGTTCCCTACCCCAGACCATTCCCTCTACAAATACATTAATTTAGTAATAATAAGTCCTTAATAATATATTAATAAATAAATTTTAAAATAAATCTGTGTATGGCTGCAGCCTCCAGCATGTGGCGTCATTACATAGACAGACATTCTCTTTATATATATATATATATATATATATATATATATATATATATATATATATATATATATATATATATATATATATATATATATATATCAATTTACATAAATAAATATTCACTAATATATTCCTTTAAAATTGACACAATCGGATTAAGGCGTCCTGTACATACCAGTTGCATTGCTCCTGTCAGTATGGGTTCGAGTCACTTCTGGCATGTGAGTTTTCAGTTGCATATAGTCCTGGGGACCATTAAGGCTTGTTTGCATGTGTATATATATATATATATATATATATATATATATATATATATATATATATATATATATATATATATATATATATATATATATATTTAAAAAATCTGTCATATTTGTAAATTAAATAATAAATATTTTATTATTAAATTTAATTTATTTTTTATATTAATATAATTATTTAATAATTTAATAAAATAATAATTTATTAAAAAACATTAATTTGATTATTTATTTAATAAAATTAATAATAAATAATAAATTAAATATTGATATATGCTTGTGTGTCCAGGAGGCCATCTGTGTCCCCTCAGATGGTCTCCCTTATCA
Source organism: Procambarus clarkii (assembly GCF_040958095.1). Classification (NCBI taxonomy): domain Eukaryota; kingdom Metazoa; phylum Arthropoda; class Malacostraca; order Decapoda; family Cambaridae; genus Procambarus; species Procambarus clarkii. Next base: position 1,187,505 of record NC_091161.1, on the reverse strand, counting down.
CAGTTTGTGTCTGTGTGTGAGTGTCCGGGCGAGTGTGTGTGAGTGTGAGTGTCCCTGTGAGTGTCCGGGTGCGTGTGTGTCCGGTTATACCTGTGGGTCCAGGAGGCCATCTGTGTCCCCTCAGATGGTCTCCCTTATCACAGTCTATGGGTGTGTGTGAGTGTGAGTGCCCCTGTGAGTGTTCGGGTGAGGGTGTGTGTGTGTGTGTGAGTGTCCGGGTTTATGTGAGGTTTGGTTCCAGGGAAACATCCTTCCCCTCCCCCCCTTCCCATATCTCCTCCCTTATTCCCACCGTGGGTTCGAATCCCAGGTGATTAGACCTGCTCTAGGTCCATGGATCCAAGGTATCCATCCGTGGGCCCAACGGATTTCACCCCTTCCCCACTTTCCTAGGGCCTGGTCAATTCCAGCTATCCAGGGAACCTGTCGAAACAGAGGCAGCTACAGGAGGGGACACACAAATATTTGTGCCCTGCAGTTACACACCCGTTCCGACAGACTCGATCGCAATCTATCCAGATGAGAACACGTTCTCTTCCGACTAGACCACGCTGGAGTCGCTGTATGTCTCAAATTTGGTTCCTTTATTTATAGTTAGTATTTTTGGTGAATTAATTGATTTGTTTTAATTTTTTATTGACTTAGGTAGAACGATTTGGGGAGTTGGGGGGAGGGGGGGTTGTGTGTAATGGATTGTCGAGATCGTGGTTGGTTAGTATTTATCTAGTTGTGTTCACCTAGTTGTGCTTGCGAGGGTTGAGCTCTACTCTTTCGGCCCGCCTCTCAACTGTCAATCAATCAATTATTACTAACTAATAAAAAACATTCCACACACACACACACCAGGAAGCAGCCCGTAACAGCTGTCTAACGCCCAGGTACATATTTACTGCTTAGGTAACAGGGGCATCAGAATGATAGAAACTCTGCTGATTTCCGTTTGTTCCATCACCGGGGGATTGAATGAGCTAGGATTACGAGTCGAGAGCGACGTCCACTCAGCTATAAAGCCCCCTAGTTTGTGTATTGGTGCAAAAGATAATTTGGGAGAGGTTAAGGGAAAGGAATGATGTTTGGTGGCCTTGAAAGCTTTGGAGGGGAGGGGGGTTGGCAGTTATGAATTAAAATTGTTAATTATTTAAGATAGGATATATATGCAAAAGACGTTGCGAGATATAGTAAGAAAAGTGTTTCTGACTGAGGTTAGGTACTGTGTGATTGACTTCTATGTTAGGAAAAAGAACACTTATTACAAACTTAAATTATCTTTTGAAATGTTTCTTTTCAAATAGTTAAAAATTATTGTGTAAAAAACCTATGGTTGCCCTACCCAAAACAAACACACGTGAGCACAATTAGTCCACGGGATTCAGAGAGAGTGAGAGTGAACAGCGAAATAGTAACAAAAAATGTGACATTTAGGGGAAACTATGTCATTCAAACGTTAACCATATAAATTACAGTAACACTAACCGAGCGTCCACATACATATTCCAATCAATTTACATAAATAAACATTCACTAATATATTCCTTTAAAATGGACACACGCAGATAGTTGCAGTACACATGTCAGTTCAATTACTGGTACACATAAACACTCATAGCTGGACGTGTCTGTCCATCTTGACAATAGTAGACATGTAACAAAAAATGTGACAGTAATGGGAAACTATGTCATTCAAACGTATAAATGTTAACCATGTAAATTACAGTAACACTAATCGCGCGCACACGTACATATGTCAATCAATTTACATAAATACACATTCACTAATGTGTACCTTTAAAATGGACACATACAGATAATTACCGTACACATGTCAGTTCAATTACAGGTACACATAAACACACATAGCTTCACGTGTCTGTCGGTCTTGCCAATAGTACACATGGATACGCACACAAAACAGTCCATTATCAATTAATGTGTGTGTGTATTTATTTTCTCCTTGTATTTACTATATGTATCTGCAGAATCGAGTTATTAGCTCTTGGACCCCGCCTATATGTATTTTTCCTTTTTTTATATCTACTACATCTATTTCTCTCTAACACACACACACACACACACACACACACCTCACTTCGCTGGAAGACAGAAGAGTTGGGGGGGGACATGATAACCACATTCAAGATTCTGAAGGGAATTGATAGGGTAGATAAAGACAGGCTATTTAACACAAGGGGAACACGTACAAGGGGACACAGGTGGAAACTAAGTGCCCAAATGAGCCACAGAGATATTAGAAAGAACTTTTTTAGTGTCAGAGTGGTGGACAAATGGAATGCATTAGGAAGAGATGTGGTGGAGGCTGACTCCATATACAGTTTCAAGTGTAGATATGATAGAGCCCGATAGGCTCAGGAATCTGTACACCTGTTGATTGACGGTTGAGAGGCGGGACCAAAGAGCCAGAGCTCAACCCCCGCAAACACAACTAGGTGAGTACAACTAGGTGAGTACACACACACCACACACACACACACACACACACACACACACACACACACACACACACACACACACACACACACACACACACACACACACACACACAAACTGGAGGCCTACCGTCTAAACGGAGAGAGTTCGTTGGTTATAATCCTAATGGTCCCATATCGAATCTCAGTTGATGCAATAGCAAATCGACAGATATTCTTTAACCTGATTCGCCTGTTCACCGGCTCCCCTCCGACCGGGGAGCCAGTCGGCCGAGCGGACTTATCAAGTCCAGTGTCCTTCACTGGACACTGGACTTGTGATCGTGTGGTCCCGGGTTCGATTCCGGGCGCCGCCGAGAAACAATAGGCAGAGTTTCTTTCACCCTGTGCCCCTGTTACCTTGCAGTAAAACAGGTACCTGGGTGTTAGTCAGCTGTCACGGGCTGCTTCCTGGGGGTGGAGGCCTGGTCGAGGACCGGACCGCGGGGACACTAAAGCCCCGAAATCATCTCAAGAAGAACCTCAAGAGATAAGCACAAATGAATCCATCAATGGATCCATCTATCTATCTACTTATATCTGTCAATCCATCAATCTATCTTCCCATAAACCAACCATTTATCATTATATACATCTATCTATCCATTTATCCGTCCATCAACTCTTCTGTCTATCCATCCATCTACTCATATGTCTTTCCATCCATCAGATAGACGGATGCATCTATGCATCCGTCTATCCGTCAATGTATATATTTAGCAATCAATGTAAACATCCATCTATCTACTTATATAAATTTTCCTTTAATCCCTGTTTCACTTGCACCACTCCCCCCATTTTCTCCCTCTGCATCCCTGTTTCACCTGCACCACTCCCCCTGTTCCACCATCCCCATCCCTGTTTCACCTGCACCACTCCCCCTGTTCCGCCATCCCCATCCCTGTTTCACCTGCACCACTCCCCCTGTTCCCCCATCCCCATCCCTGTTTCACTTGCACCACTCCCCCTATTCCCCCATCCCCATCCCTGTTTCACTTGCACCACTCCCCCCTATTCCCCCATCCCCATTCCTGTTTCACTTGCACCACTCCCCCTGTTCCCCCATCCCCATCCCTGTTTCACTTGCACCACTCCCCCTCTTCCCCATCCCCATCCCTGTTTCACTTGCACCACTCCCCCTGTTCCCCTATCCCCATCCCTGTTTCACCTGCACCACTCCCCCTGTTCCCCCATCCCCATCCCTGTTTCACCTGCACCACTCCCCCTGTTCCCCCATCCCCATCCCTGTTTCACCTGCACCACTCCCCCTGTTCCCCCATCCCTGTTTCACTTGCACCACTCCCCCTATTCCCCCATCCCCATTCCTGTTTCACATGTACAGCACCCCCTGTTCGCCCCTCTTCCTCCCTGTTTCACCTGCACCACTCCCCCTGTTCCCTCTTTTTCATTCCACCTCTAAATCCCGTATCCTCCCCCCCCCCCCACCACCACCTTTGCACCTCTTCCTTTAACTTAAATCAGGACCAATAAACTACTTTATGTGTTTAATTTAGGTTTTTTCTAAGTACGAAAAAGTCTTCAGCCATCTCAAGCATTATTTTACAATTAACTTTAATTAAATTGGTAAGGGGGGGTTGGGTGATAAGAATAATTAATAATTATTCCTAAATCCTTTAGCAAAAGTCAACACTGACCAACCTATGCCCGTTCCCTACCCCAGACCATTCCCTCTACAAATACATTAATTTAGTAATAATAAGCCTTAATAATATATTAATAAATAAATTTTAAAATAAATCTGTGTATGGCTGCAGCCTCCAGCATGTGGCGTCATTACATAGACAGACATTCTCTTTTATATATATATATATATATATATATATATATATATATATATATATATATATATATATATATATATATATATATATATATATATATATATCAATTTACATAAATAAATATTCACTAATATATTCCTTTAAAATTGACACAATCGGATTAAGGCGTCCTGTACATACCAGTTGCATTGCTCCTGGCAGTATGGGTTCGAGTCACTTCTGGCATGTGAGTTTTCAGTTGCATATAGTCCTGGGGACCATTAAGGCTTGTTTGCATGTGTATATATATATATATATATATATATATATATTATATATATATATATATATATATATATATATATATATATATTTAAAAAATCTGTCATATTTGTAAATTAAATAATAAATATTTTATTATTAAATTTATTTATTTTTTATATTAATATAATTATTTAATAATTTAATAAAATAATAATTTATTAAAAAACATTAATTTGATTTATTTATTTAATAAAATTAAATAATAAATAATAAATTAAATATTGATATATACTTGTGTGTCCAGGAGGCCATCTGTGTCCCCTCAGATGGTCTCCCTTATCACAGTTTGTGTCTGTGTGTGAGTGTCCGGGCGAGTGTGTGTGAGGTGTGAGTGTCCCTGTGAGTGTCCGGGTGCGTGTGTGTCCGGTTATACCTGTGGGTCCAGGAGGCCATCTGTGTCCCCTCAGATGGTCTCCCTTATCACAGTCTATGGGTGTGTGTGAGTGTGAGTGCCCCTGTGAGTGTTCGGGTGAGGGTGTGTGGTGTGTGTGTGAGTGTCCGGGTTTATGTGAGGTTTGGTTCCAGGGAAACATCCTTCCCCTCCCCCCCTTCCCATATCTCCTCCCTTATTCCCACCGTGGGTTCGAATCCCAGGTGATTAGACCTGCTCTAGGTCCATGGATCCAAGGTATCCATCCGTGGGCCCAACGGATTTCACCCCTTCCCCACTTTCCAAGGGCTGGTCAATTCCAGCTATCCAGGGAACCTGTCGAAACAGAGGCAGCTACAGGAGGGGACACACAAATATTTGTGCCCTGCAGTTACACACCCGTTCCGACAGACTCGATCGCAAATCTATCCAGATGAGAACACGTTCTCTTCCGACTAGACCACGCTGGAGTCGCTGTATGTCTCAAATTTGGTTCCTTTATTTATAGTTAGTATTTTTGGTGAATTAATTGATTTGTTTTAATTTTTTATTGACTTAGGTAGAACGATTTGGGGAGTTGGGGGGAGGGGGGGTTGTGTGTAATGGATTGTCGAGATCGTGGTTGGTTAGTATTTATCTAGTTGTGTTCACCTAGTTGTGCTTGCGAGGGTTGAGCTCTACTCTTTCGGCCCGCCTCTCAACTGTCAATCAATCAATTATTACTAACTAATAAAAAACATTCCACACACACACACCCAGGAAGCAGCCCGTAACAGCTGTCTAACGCCCAGGTACATATTTACTGCTAGGTAACAGGGGCATCAGAATGATAGAAACTCTGCTGATTTCCGTTTGTTCCATCACCGGGGGATTGAATGAGCTAGGATTACGAGTCGAGAGCGACGTCCACTCAGCTATAAAGCCCCCTAGTTTGTGTATTGGTGCAAAAGATAATTTGGGAGAGGTTAAGGGAAGGAATGATGTTTGGTGGCCTTGAAAGCTTTGGAGGGGAGGGGGGTTGGCAGTTATGAATTAAAATTGTTAATTATTTAAGATAGGATATATATGCAAAAGACGTTGCGAGATATAGTAAGAAAAGTGTTTCTGACTGAGGTTAGGTACTGTGTGATTGACTTCTATGTTAGGAAAAAGAACACTTATTACAAACTTAAATTATCTTTGAAATGTTTCTTTTCAAATAGTTAAAAATTATTGTGTAAAAAACCTATGGTTGCCCTACCCAAAACAAACACACGTGAGCACAATTAGTCCACGGGATTCAGAGAGAGTGAGAGTGAACAGCGAAATAGTAACAAAAAATGTGACATTTAGGGGAAACTATGTCATTCAAACGTTAACCATATAAATTACAGTAACACTAACCGAGCGTCCACATACATATTCCAATCAATTTACATAAATAACATTCACTAATATATTCCTTTAAAATGGACACACGCAGATAGTTGCAGTACACATGTCAGTTCAATTACTGGTACACATAAACACTCATAGCTGGACGTGTCTGTCCATCTTGACAATAGTAGACATGTAACAAAAAATGTGACAGTAATGGGAAACTATGTCATTCAAACGTATAAATGTTAACCATGTAAATTACATTAACACTAATCGCGCGCACACGTACATATGTCAATCAATTTACATAAATACACATTCACTAATGTGTACCTTTAAAATGGACACATACAGATAATTACCGTACACATGTCAGTTCAATTACAGGTACACATAAACACACATAGCTTCACGTGTCTGTCGGTCTTGCCAATAGTACACATGGATACGCACACAAAACAGTCCATTATCAATTAATGTGTGTGTGTGTGTGTATTTATTTTCTCCTTGTATTTACTATATGTATCTGCAGAATCGAGTTATTAGCTCTTGGACCCCGCCTATATGTATTTTTCCTTTTTTTATATCTACTACATCTATTTCTCTCTAACACACACACACACACACACACACACACCTCACTTCGCTGGAAGACAGAAGAGTTGGGGGGGACATGATAACCACATTCAAGATTCTGAAGGGAATTGATAGGGTAGATAAAGACAGGCTATTTAACACAAGGGGAACACGTACAAGGGGACACAGGTGGAAACTAAGTGCCCAAATGAGCCACAGAGATATTAGAAAGAACTTTTTTTAGTGTCAGAGTGGTGGACAAATGGAATGCATTAGGAAGAGATGTGGTGGAGGCTGACTCCATACACAGTTTCAAGTGTAGATATGATAGAGCCCGATAGGCTCAGGAATCTGTACACCTGTTGATTGACGGTTGAGAGGCGGGACCAAAGAGCCAGAGCTCAACCCCCGCAAACACAACTAGGTGAGTACAACTAGGTGAGTACACACACACACACACACACACACACACACACACACACACACACACACACACACACACACACACACACACACACACACACACACACACACACACACACACACACACAAACTGGAGGCCTACCGTCTAAACGGAGAGAGTTCGTTGGTTATAATCCTAATGGTCCCATATCGAATCTCAGTTGATGCAATAGCAAATCGACAGATATTCTTTAAACCTGATTCGCCTGTTCACCGGCTCCCCTCCGACCGGGGAGCCAGTCGGCGAGCGGACTTATCAAGTCCAGTGTCCTTCACTGGACACTGGACTTGTGATCGTGTGGTCCCGGGTTCGATTCCGGGCGCCGCCGAGAAACAATAGGCAGAGTTTCTTTCACCCTGTGCCCCTGTTACCTGCAGTAAAACAGGTACCTGGGTGTTAGTCAGCTGTCACGGGCTGCTTCCTGGGGGTGGAGGCCTGGTCGAGGACCGGACCGCGGGGACACTAAAGCCCCGAAATCATCTCAAGAAGAACCTCAAGAGATAAGCACAAATGAATCCATCAATGGATCCATCTATCTATCTACTTATATCTGTCAATCCATCAATCTATCTTCCCATAAACCAACCATTTATCATTATATACATCTATCTATCCATTTATCCGTCCATCAACTCTTCTGTCTATCCATCCATCTACTCATATGTCTTTCCATCCATCAGATAGACGGATGCATCTATGCATCCGTCTATCCGTCAATGTATATATTTAGCAATCAATGTAAACATCCATCTATCTACTTATATAAATTTTCCTTTAATCCCTGTTTCACTTGCACCACTCCCCCCATTTTCTCCCCTCTGCATCCCTGTTTCACCTGCACCACTCCCCCTGTTCCACCATCCCCATCCCTGTTTCACCTGCACCACTCCCCCTGTTCCGCCATCCCCATCCCTGTTTCACCTGCACCACTCCCCCTGTTCCCCCATCCCCATCCCTGTTTCACTTGCACCACTCCCCCTATTCCCCCATCCCCATCCCTGTTTCACTTGCACCACTCCCCCTATTCCCCCATCCCCATTCCTGTTTCACTTGCACCACTCCCCCTGTTCCCCCATCCCCATCCCTGTTTCACTTGCACCACTCCCCCTCTTCCCCCATCCCCATCCCTGTTTCACTTGCACCACTCCCCCTGTTCCCCTATCCCCATCCCTGTTTCACCTGCACCACTCCCCCTGTTCCCCCATCCCCATCCCTGTTTCACCTGCACCACTCCCCCTGTTCCCCCATCCCCATCCCTGTTTCACCTGCACCACTCCCCCTGTTCCCCATCCCCATCCCTGTTTCACTTGCACCACTCCCCCTATTCCCCCATCCCCATTCCTGTTTCACTGTACAGCACCCCCTGTTCGCCCCTCTTCCTCCCTGTTTCACCTGCACCACTCCCCCTGTTCCCTCTTTTCATTCCACCTCTAAATCCCGTATCCTCCCCCCCCCCCCACCACCTTTGCACCTCTTCCTTTAACTTAAATCAGGACCAATAAACTACTTTATGTGTTTAATTTAGGTTTTTTCTAAGTACGAAAAAGTCTTCAGCCATCTCAAGCATTATTTTACAATTAACTTTAATTAAATTGGTAAGGGGGGGTTGGGTGATAAGAATAATTAATAATTATTCCTAAATCCTTTAGCTAAAGTCAACACTGACCAACCTATGCCCGTTCCCTACCCCAGACCATTCCCTCTACAAATACATTAATTTAGTAATAATAAGCCTTAATAATATATTAATAAATAAATTTTAAAATAAATCTGTGTATGGCTGCAGCCTCCAGCATGTGGCGTCATTACATAGACAGACATTCTCTTTATATATATATATATATATATATATATATATATATATATATATATATATATATATATATATATATATATATATATATATATATATATATCAATTTACATAAATAAATATTCACTAATATATTCCTTTAAAATTGACACAATCGGATTAAGGCGTCCTGTACATACCAGTTGCATTGCTCCTGGCAGTATGGGTTCGAGTCACTTCTGGCATGTGAGTTTTCAGTTGCATATAGTCCTGGGGACCATTAAGGCTTGTTTGCATGTGTATATATATATATATATATATATATATATATATATATATATATATATATATATATATATATATATATATATATATATATATATATATATATATATATATTTAAAAAATCTGATATTTGTAAATTAAATAATAAATATTTTATTATTAAATTTAATTTATTTTTTATATTAATATAATTATTTAATAATTTAATAAAATAATAATTTATTAAAAAACATTAATTTGATTTATTTATTTAATAAAATTAAATAATAAATAATAAATTAAATATTGATATATACTTGTGTGTCCAGGAGGCCATCTGTGTCCCCTCAGATGGTCTCCCTTATCACAGTTTGTGTCTGTGTGTGAGTGTCCGGGCGAGTGTGTGTGAGTGTGAGTGTCCCTGTGAGTGTCCGGGTGCGTGTGTGTCCGGTTATACCTGTGGGTCCAGGAGGCCATCTGTGTCCCCTCAGATGGTCTCCCTTATCACAATCTATGGGTGTGTGTGAGTGTGAGTGCCCCTGTGAGTGTTCGGGTGAGGGTGTGTGTGTCCGGGTTTATGTGAGGTTTGGTTCCAGGGAAACATCCTTCCCCTCCCCCCCTTCCCATATCTCCTCCCTTATTCCCACCGTGGGTTCGAATCCCAGGTGATTAGACCTGCTCTAGGTCCATGGATCCAAGGTATCCATCCGTGGGCCCAACGGATTTCACCCCTTCCCCACTTTCCAAGGGCCTGGTCAATTCCAGCTATCCAGGGAACCTGTCGAAACAGAGGCAGCTACAGGAGGGGACACACAAATATTTGTGCCCTGCAGTTACACACCCGTTCCGACAGACTCGATCGCAATCTATCCAGATGAGAACACGTTCTCTTCCGACTAGACCACGCTGGAGTCGCTGTATGTCTCAAATTTGGTTCCTTTATTTATAGTTAGTATTTTTGGTGAATTAATTGATTTGTTTTAATTTTTTATTGACTTAGGTAGAACGATTTGGGGAGTTGGGGGGAGGGGGGGTTGTGTGTAATGGATTGTCGAGATCGTGGTTGGTTAGTATTTATCTAGTTGTGTTCACCTAGTTGTGCTTGCGAGGGTTGAGCTCTACTCTTTCGGCCCGCCTCTCAACTGTCAATCAATCAATTATTACTAACTAATAAAAAACATTCCACACACACACACCCAGGAAGCAGCCCGTAACAGCTGTCTAACGCCCAGGTACATATTTACTGCTAGGTAACAGGGGCATCAGAATGATAGAAACTCTGCTGATTTCCGTTTGTTCCATCACCGGGGGATTGAATGAGCTAGGATTACGAGTCGAGAGCGACGTCCACTCAGCTATAAAGCCCCCTAGTTTGTGTATTGGTGCAAAAGATAATTTGGGAGAGGTTAAGGGAAAGGAATGATGTTTGGTGGCCTTGAAAGCTTTGGAGGGGAGGGGGGTTGGCAGTTATGAATTAAAATTGTTAATTATTTAAGATAGGATATATATGCAAAAGACGTTGCGAGATATAGTAAGAAAAGTGTTTCTGACTGAGGTTAGGTACTGTGTGATTGACTTCTATGTTAGGAAAAAGAACACTTATTACAAACTTAAATTATCTTTTGAAATGTTTCTTTTCAAATAGTTAAAAATTATTGTGTAAAAAACCTATGGTTGCCCTACCCAAAACAAACACACGTGAGCACAATTAGTCCACGGGATTCAGAGAGAGTGAGAGTGAACAGCGAAATAGTAACAAAAAATGTGACATTTAGGGGAAACTATGTCATTCAAACGTTAACCATATAAATTACAGTAACACTAACCGAGCGTCCACATACATATTCCAATCAATTTACATAAATAAACATTCACTAATATATTCCTTTAAAATGGACACACGCAGATAGTTGCAGTACACATGTCAGTTCAATTACTGGTACACATAAACACTCATAGCTGGACGTGTCTGTCCATCTTGACAATAGTAGACATGTAACAAAAAATGTGACAGTAATGGGAAACTATGTCATTCAAACGTATAAATGTTAACCATGTAAATTACAGGAACACTAATCGCGCGCACACGTACATATGTCAATCAATTTACATAAATACACATTCACTAATGTGTACCTTTAAAATGGACACATACAGATAATTACCGTACACATGTCAGTTCAATTACAGGTACACATAAACACACATAGCTTCACGTGTCTGTCGGTCTTGCCAATAGTACACATGGATACGCACACAAAACAGTCCATTATCAATTAATGTGTGTGTGTGTGTGTATTTATTTTCTCCTTGTATTTACTATATGTATCTGCAGAATCGAGTTATTAGCTCTTGGACCCCGCCTATCATATATATGTATTTTTCCTTTTTTTATATCTACTACATCTATTTCTCTCTAACACACACACACACACACACACACCTCACTTCGCTGGAAGACAGAAGAGTTGGGGGGGACATGATAACCACATTCAAGATTCTGAAGGGAATTGATAGGGTAGATAAAGACAGGCTATTTAACACAAGGGGAACACGTACAAGGGGACACAGGTGGAAACTAAGTGCCCAAATGAGCCACAGAGATATTAGAAAGAACTTTTTTAGTGTCAGAGTGGTGGACAAATGGAATGCATTAGGAAGAGATGTGGTGGAGGCTGACTCCATACACAGTTTCAAGTGTAGATATGATAGAGCCCGATAGGCTCAGGAATCTGTACACCTGTTGATTGACGGTTGAGAGGCGGGACCAAAGAGCCAGAGCTCAACCCCCGCAAACACAACTAGGTGAGTACAACTAGGTGAGTACACACACACACACACACACACACACACACACACACACACACACACCACACACACACACACACACACACACACAAACTGGAGGCCTACCGTCTAAACGGAGAGAGTTCGTTGGTTATAATCCTAATGGTCCCATATCGAATCTCAGTTGATGCAATAGCAAATCGACAGATATTCTTTAACCTGATTCGCCTGTTCACCGGCTCCCCTCCGACCGGGGAGCCAGTCGGCCGAGCGGACTTATCAAGTCCAGTGTCCTTCACTGGACACTGGACTTGTGATCGTGTGGTCCCGGGTTCGATTCCGGGCGCCGCCGAGAAACAATAGGCAGAGTTTCTTTCACCCTGTGCCCCTGTTACCTTGCAGTAAAACAGGTACCTGGGTGTTAGTCAGCTGTCACGGGCTGCTTCCTGGGGGTGGAGGCCTGGTCGAGGACCGGACCGCGGGGACACTAAAGCCCCGAAATCATCTCAAGAAGAACCTCAAGAGATAAGCACAAATGAATCCATCAATGGATCCATCTATCTATCTACTTATATCTGTCAATCCATCAATCTATCTTCCCATAAACCAACCATTTATCATTATATACATCTATCTATCCATTTATCCGTCCATCAACTCTTCTGTCTATCCATCCATCTACTCATATGTCTTTCCATCCATCAGATAGACGGATGCATCTATGCATCCGTCTATCCGTCAATGTATATATTTAGCAATCAATGTAAACATCCATCTATCTACTTATATAAATTTTCCTTTAATCCCTGTTTCACTTGCACCACTCCCCCCATTTTCTCCCTCTGCATCCCTGTTTCACCTGCACCACTCCCCCTGTTCCACCATCCCCATCCCTGTTTCACCTGCACCACTCCCCCTGTTCCGCCATCCCCATCCCTGTTTCACCTGCACCACTCCCCCTGTTCCCCCATCCCCATCTGTTTCACTTGCACCACTCCCCCTATTCCCCCATCCCCATCCCTGTTTCACTTGCACCACTCCCCCTATTCCCCCATCCCCATTCCTGTTTCACTTGCACCACTCCCCCTGTTCCCCCATCCCCATCCCTGTTTCACTTGCACCACTCCCCCTCTTCCCCCATCCCCATCCCTGTTTCACTTGCACCACTCCCCCTGTTCCCCTATCCCCATCCCTGTTTCACCTGCACCACTCCCCCTGTTCCCCCATCCCCATCCCTGTTTCACCTGCACCACTCCCCCTGTTCCCCCATCCCCATCCCTGTTTCACCTGCACCACTCCCCCTGTTCCCCATCCCCATCCCTGTTTCACTTGCACCACTCCCCCTATTCCCCCATCCCCATTCCTGTTTCATGTACAGCACCCCCTGTTCGCCCCTCTTCCTCCCTGTTTCACCTGCACCACTCCCCCTGTTCCCTCTTTTCATTCCACCTCTAAATCCCGTATCCTCCCCCCCCCCCCACCACCACCTTTGCACCTCTTCCTTTAACTTAAATCAGGACCAATAAACTACTTTATGTGTTTAATTTAGGTTTTTTCTAAGTACGAAAAAGTCTTCAGCCATCTCAAGCATTATTTTACAATTAACTTTAATTAAATTGGTAAGGGGGGGTTGGGTGATAAGAATAATTAATAATTATTCCTAAATCCTTTAGCTAAAGTCAACACTGACCAACCTATGCCCGTTCCCTACCCCAGACCATTCCCTCTACAAATACATTAATTTAGTAATAATAAGCCTTAATAATATATTAATAAATAAATTTTAAAATAAATCTGTGTATGGCTGCAGCCTCCAGCATGTGGCGTCATTACATAGACAGACATTCTCTTTATATATATATATATATATATATATATATATATATATATATATATATATATATATATATATATATATATATATATATATATATATATATATATATATATATATATATATATACATTTACATAATAAATATTCACTAATATATTCCTTTAAAATTGACACAATCGGATTAAGGCGTCCTGTACATACCAGTTGCATTGCTCCTGGCAGTATGGGTTCGAGTCACTTCTGGCATGTGAGTTTTCAGTTGCATATAGTCCTGGGGACCATTAAGGCTTGTTTGCATGTATATATATATATATATATATATATTATATATATATATATATATATATATATATATATATATATATATATATATATTTAAAAAATCTGTCATATTTGTAAATTAAATAATAAATATTTTATTATTAAATTTAATTTATTTTTTATATTAATATAATTATTTAATAATTTAATAAAATAATAATTTATTAAAAAACATTAATTTGATTTATTTATTTAATAAAATTAAATAATAAATAATAAATTAAATATTGATATATACTTGTGTGTCCAGGAGGCCATCTGTGTCCCCTCAGATGGTCTCCCTTATCACAGTTTGTGTCTGTGTGTGAGTGTCCGGGCGAGTGTGTGTGAGTGTGAGTGTCCCTGTGAGTGTCCGGGTGCGTGTGTGTCCGGTTATACCTGTGGGTCCAGGAGGCCATCTGTGTCCCCTCAGATGGTCTCCCTTATCACAGTCTATGGGTGTGTGTGAGTGTGAGTGCCCCTGTGAGTGTTCGGGTGAGGGTGTGTGTGTGTGTGTGTGTCCGGGTTTATGTGAGGTTTGGTTCCAGGGAAACATCCTTCCCCTCCCCCCCTTCCCATATCTCCTCCCTTATTCCCACCGTGGGTTCGAATCCCAGGTGATTAGACCTGCTCTAGGTCCATGGATCCAAGGTATCCATCCGTGGGCCCAACGGATTTCACCCCTTCCCCACTTTCCAAGGGCCTGGTCAATTCCAGCTATCCAGGGAACCTGTCGAAACAGAGGCAGCTACAGGAGGGGACACACAAATATTTGTGCCCTGCAGTTACACACCCGTTCCGACAGACTCGATCGCAATCTATCCAGATGAGAACACGTTCTCTTCCGACTAGACCACGCTGGAGTCGCTGTATGTCTCAAATTTGGTTCCTTTATTTATAGTTAGTATTTTTGGTGAATTAATTGATTTGTTTTAATTTTTTATTGACTTAGGTAGAACGATTTGGGGAGTTGGGGGGAGGGGGGGTTGTGTGTAATGGATTGTCGAGATCGTGGTTGGTTAGTATTTATCTAGTTGTGTTCACCTAGTTGTGCTTGCGAGGGTTGAGCTCTACTCTTTCGGCCCGCCTCTCAACTGTCAATCAATCAATTATTACTAACTAATAAAAAACATTCCACACACACACACCCAGGAAGCAGCCCGTAACAGCTGTCTAACGCCCAGGTACATATTTACTGCTAGGTAACAGGGGCATCAGAATGATAGAAACTCTGCTGATTTCCGTTTGTTCCATCACCGGGGGATTGAATGAGCTAGGATTACGAGTCGAGAGCGACGTCCACTCAGCTATAAAGCCCCCTAGTTTGTGTATTGGTGCAAAAGATAATTTGGGAGAGGTTAAGGGAAAGGAATGATGTTTGGTGGCCTTGAAAGCTTTGGAGGGGAGGGGGGTTGGCAGTTATGAATTAAAATTGTTAATTATTTAAGATAGGATATATATGCAAAAGACGTTGCGAGATATAGTAAGAAAAGTGTTTCTGACTGAGGTTAGGTACTGTGTGATTGACTTCTATGTTAGGAAAAAGAACACTTATTACAAACTTAAATTATCTTTTGAAATGTTTCTTTTCAAATAGTTAAAAATTATTGTGTAAAAAACCTATGGTTGCCCTACCCAAAACAAACACACGTGAGCACAATTAGTCCACGGGATTCAGAGAGAGTGAGAGTGAACAGCGAAATAGTAACAAAAAATGTGACATTTAGGGGAAACTATGTCATTCAAACGTTAACCATATAAATTACAGTAACACTAACCGAGCGTCCACATACATATTCCAATCAATTTACATAAATAAACATTCACTAATATATTCCTTTAAAATGGACACACGCAGATAGTTGCAGTACACATGTCAGTTCAATTACTGGTACACATAAACACTCATAGCTGGACGTGTCTGTCCATCTTGACAATAGTAGACATGTAACAAAAAATGTGACAGTAATGGGAAACTATGTCATTCAAACGTATAAATGTTAACCATGTAAATTACAGGAACACTAATCGCGCGCACACGTACATATGTCAATCAATTTACATAAATACACATTCACTAATGTGTACCTTTAAAATGGACACATACAGATAATTACCGTACACATGTCAGTTCAATTACAGGTACACATAAACACACATAGCTTCACGTGTCTGTCGGTCTTGCCAATAGTACACATGGATACGCACACAAAACAGTCCATTATCAATTAATGTGTGTGTGTGTGTGTATTTATTTTCTCCTTGTATTTACTATATGTATCTGCAGAATCGAGTTATTAGCTCTTGGACCCCGCCTATCATATATATGTATTTTTCCTTTTTTTATATCTACTACATCTATTTCTCTCTAACACACACACACACACACCTCACTTCGCTGGAAGACAGAAGAGTTGGGGGGGACATGATAACCACATAAAGATTCTGAAGGGAATTGATAGGGTAGATAAAGACAGGCTATTTAACACAAGGGGAACACGTACAAGGGGACACAGGTGGAAACTAAGTGCCCAAATGAGCCACAGAGATATTAGAAGAACTTTTTTAGTGTCAGAGTGGTGGACAAATGGAATGCATTAGGAAGAGATGTGGTGGAGGCTGACTCCATACACCGTTTCAAGTAGATATGATAGAGCCCGATAGGCTCAGGAATCTGTACACCTGTTGATTGACGGTTGAGAGGCGGGACCAAAGAGCCAGAGCTCAACCCCCGCAAACACAACTAGGTGAGTACAACTAGGTGAGTACACACACACACACACACACACACACACACACACACACATGCGGGAAATGCACCTCACGACGCTGGAAGACAGAAGAGTAAGGGGGGACATGATCACAACCTACAAAATCCTCAGGGGAATCGACCGGGTAAACAAGGATGAACTTTTCAACACTGGTGGGACGCGAACAAGGGGACACAGGTGGAAGCTGAGTACCCAAATGAGCCACAGAGACGTTAGAAAGAACTTTTTCAGTGTCAGAGTAGTTAGCAAATGGAATGCATTAGGAAGTGATGTGGTGGAGGCTGACTCCATTCACAGTTTCAAATGTAGATATGATAGAGCCCAATAGGCTCAGGAATCTGTACACCAGTTGATTGACGGTTGAGAGGCGGGACCAAAAGCCAGAGCTCAACCCCCGCAAGCACAATTAGGTGAGTACACACACACACACACACACACACACACACACACACACACACACACACACATACACACACACACACACACACACACACATCACACAGTAGTAGGCAGGCGGTCAGTGAACAAGGGTAGGACGTGCAGTCCGCGAATTACTTCAATATTCTCGGGATATTTACGTACCAGTGAGCCCAAAACATAGTTTTTGGTCATATGAAAGGTACAGCAACGCAGTGATAACGCAACATATTGAATTCTTATAACGTTTGATAAGAAAAAAATTGAAAAAGAACGAGATTGTGGCAAGACGGTGGCACCAGAGGCCGCGAAGGGAAGATTTTTGGACCACGACGTGGGAGGACCTCTGGCTGGGACGTCAACAACAATATCGGACATCGCTTCATAAATCACCTAATTGTGCTGTGGGATGCTTACTCGGAGGTGAGTGCCTCTCAAAGTCAGTCATATAAGGTGTACAGTGTTTTTTATATAGTAATTAGCTTTGAACATAAGTAATTAAAATACGAAAAAGTAGCTCAAGAGCCTCAGCTTGGTACCAGCTTCTCACACCTGTGTGTTACATTACACCGCCACTGACTAGACCTACCCCCCCCCCCTCCTCCTCACCACAACAAGCCAGTGTAAACACACACACACATGCACGCACGCACACACTGGTGACCGCTCACCCTCACTCACCCACCCTCACCCTCACGTTCCCACGCCTTACACTGCCCCAAGACACCCCCCTACCCCTCCCCCTATACACAAACACCCCCGCACTCAACACACACACACACACACACACACGCACACACGCACACACACACATCCTCTCTCTGTACCCACCCGCACTAACCCACCCCCACACACCCTCTCCATCCCCCTCCCTCACTTCCACCTTCCACCTCTCCCCATATACTCACACACCTCCTCTCTCTCTCTCTCTCTCTCCCCCCCCCTGTCTCTCTCTCTCTCTCCCTCTCTCTCTCTCTCTCTCTCTCTCTCTCTCTCTCTCCTCTCTCTCTCTCTCTCTCTCTCTCTCTCTCTCTCTCTCTCTCTCTCTCTCTCTCTCTCTCTCTCTCTCTCTCTCTCTCTCTCTCTCTCTCTCTCTCTCTCTCTCTCTCTCTCTCTCTCTCTCTCTCTCTCTCTCTCTCTCTCTCTCTCTCTCTCTCTCTCTCTCTCTCTCTCTCTCCTCTCTCTCTCTCTCTCTCTCTCTCTCTCTCTCTCTCTCTCCCTTTCTCTCCCTCTCCCCTCTCTCTCCCTCTCCCCCTCTCTCTCCCTCTCCCCCTCTCCCCCCTCTCCCCCTCTCTCTCCCTCTCCCCCTCTCTCCCCTCTCTCTCCCTCACCCCCTCTCTCTCCCTCCCCCCTCTCTCTCCCTCCCCCTCTCTCTCTCCCTCCCCCTCTCTCTCCCCCTCCCCCCTCTCTCTCCCCCTCCCCCTCTCTCTCCCCCTCCCCCTCTCTCTCTCCCCCTCCCCCTCTCTCTCTCCTCTCTCTCCCCCCCTCTCTCTCTCCCCCTCCCCTCTCTCTCCCTCACCCCTCTCTCCCTCCCTCTCTCTCTCCCTCCCCTCTCTCTCTCCTCCTCTCTCGCTCCCCCCTCTCTCTTCCTCCCCCTCTCTCTCTTCCTCCCCTCTCTCTCCCTCCCTCTCTCTCTCTCTCCCTCTCTCTCTCTCTCTCTCTCTCTCTCTCTCTCTCTCTCTCTCTCTCTCTCTCTCTCTCTCTCTCTCCTCTCTCTCTCTCTCTCTCTCTCTCTCTCTCTCCTCTCTCTCTCTCTCTCTCTCTCTCTCTCTCTCTCTCTCTCACACACACACACACTCATAGGGAAATCATGAAGGGAAGCGAACTCTGACTGCCAAACGCAGGACATTCACAACTGGAACAAACGCAGAGGATGGGATGGAACAGGAAGCCTGGATGAAGGAAGTACTCCAGCAAATGCAGAATGAATTCAGTGAAGGACTGAGGGTAATGAGGGAGGACAGTAGCCAACCTGCAAGATGATTTAAGGGCAGCAAAGGAGGAGATAAGATACCTAAAGGAGACTCTTCCACAATACCAGGCACAAACCGTACCCCAGGGAGATGGGAATGCTACTGTGGAGGGGACCACCACAACCCAGATCTCATTTGCTGAAATGCTTAAAAACGAGCCCTGAAGCTAGGTCTGCGGTTAAGGAAGTTGCCATGGAAGTGGCTTCCTCTCAGGAAGCAGCTAGATGTACTAGCCGGCTGATAGAGAGAAATAGAGCAATAGTAGTAGCAGGCATTAAAGAACAAACAGGGACCAGACCAAAGGAGCGGAGAGACAAGGACAAAAACATGATTAAAGAGATCCTTAAAGAGGTAAGGATGGAGGGAGCTGAGCGAAATGTTGAAAAGGTTTTCAGGCTTGGAAAGTACAAACAAGGACAGAGACCGAATGATAAAGGTGGTTTTCATGAGCGAAATCGCGAAAGAGGAACTGCTAGCAAGGAAGTGTTGTCTAAAGGTGTAGAGAAGTTCAAGAAAATATTCCTGCAGAGGGATATGACAAGGGAAGAGAGAATACGGACAGCAGACGCGAGGAAGGAGCGCAGGGAGAGAGAAGGAAATCAGAGTACCACAACCCAGAACCCTACAATCCCAGAGCGAAGTGGAGAACCCTCCTCAAACAGTGCAACAGCCACAGGGATTGGGGCACCACCCCCAAATTCTACCCAACAGACACCCAACCTGCCCCATCCCCTGTCAGCCCCCCACTAAGTACCCACCTAGGGCACCCTCCCCCCACCCCACCCCCCTCCCCCCACTCACCCCCCTCTCTCCCCCTCACCCCTCTCCCCAGGACCTCCCTTCCCCCCATCCCCCATGCCCTCCCTTCTCCCACATGCCTTCCCGTCTCTCCCACCCCATGCCCTCCCTTCCCCCCCTCCCTCCTAAGCCCCCCACTCTCCCCCACCCCACCTAAGTCTTCCCCTCTCCCCCACTCCCCTAAACCCTCCCCTCTTCCTCACCCACCTCAGCCCTCCCTTTTCCCCCACGCCCCCCAAGCCCTCCACCCTTTTCTCTCCCCCCAAGCCCCCCCATCTCCCCTATCCCCCACAGCCTCTCCTCCCCCCATGCTTCCCCAACCCTCCCTCTCTTACCCACCCCCTGTACCCTCCCCCTCTTATCCACCCCCTGTACCCTCCCCCTCTTATCCACCCCCTGTACCCTCCCCCTCTCCCCCACCACCCCAAGCCCTCCCTCCTCCACCAATCCCCCCGTGCCAGGTCCCCCCAGCTCCCACTCACCCCAGATCCCAAAGGTCCCCCCCCAGAAAAGAAGCAGAAGAGAGTCAGTTTCAGGGTGATGTACTCGAACATAGATGGGATCACAAGCAAGACAAGTGAACTAAGGGAAAGAGCACAAGAAGTTAACCCAGATGTAATTGGACTCACTGAAACAAAGCTCTCTGGAATCATAACGAATGCCGTGTTTTCCCCAGGAGTATACAGTAATAAGGAAAGAGAGGGAAGGTAGAGGAGGAGGCGGAGTGGCCCTACTCATGAGAAGGGAATGGAGTTTTAAGGAGATGGCCATCCCGGGCTGTGAGGAGTTCAGAGACTACATAACAGGCACTATAACAATGGGAGGACCAAGAATAGTAGTAGCAGTAATATACAACCCTCCACCAAATGACAGGAGACCCAGTCAAGAGTATGAAAACAACAACAAGGCAGTTAACACTATAATTGAGAGGGCAGCCTCTGCTGCCTGTAGAAATAGATCCCACCTGCTCATCATGGGCGACTTCAATCACGGAAAGATTGACTGGGAGAACAAGGAACCGCATGGAGGCGAGGATACGTGGAGAGCCAAACTATTGGAGGTGGTGACAAGCAACTTTTTAACCCAGCATGTCGGAGAACCCACAAGGATGAGAGGCAATGACGAACCAGCGAGACTCGACCTAGTCTTCACTCTGAACGACTCCGTCATAAGAGAAATCGGTTTTGAGGACCCAGTAGGAATGAGCGACCACAGTGTACTGGTGTTTGAGTACTTGATTGAAGAAGGGTTATTGAACTCGAGGAGGGATACCGAAACCAAAAGGTTAGCATACCGAAAGGGAAACTATGAGGGGATAAGAAAATTCCTAACAGATATAGCATGGGAAAACAGAGCTCAGGGGAAAGACGGCCCAAGATATGATGGATTACATCACGCAGAAGTGCAAGGACGCAGCGAACAAGTTTGTCCCAGTCCAAAAGGAAAACAGAGAAATGAAGATGAGAAACCCATGGTTTAATCAAAGATGTAGGCTAGCTAAGCAGCAAAGTAAAAGGGCATGGAGAAACTATAGGAATAACAGGACACTGGAGAGCAGAGAAAGATACCAGAATGCCAGGAATGAATATGTCAGGATGAGAAGAGAGGCAGAAAGACAATACGAAAATGACATCGCAAGCAAGGCAAAGACTCAGCCTAAATTGTTGCATAGCCACATTAGGAGAAAAACAACAGTAAAGGAACAGGTTATGAGATTAAGGATAGGGCGGAAGGATTCACTACAAATGACAAGGAAGTGTGTGAGGAATTGAATAAGAAATTCCAGGAGGTCTTCACCTTAGAACAAGGAGAAATTCCAGAGGTAAGTGAGGGAATAACTAACCAGGAACCACTGGAAGAGTTTGAGATTACCAGTGGGGAAGTAAGGAAGTGTTTACTAGAGTTGGACGTGACAAAGGCTATAGGCCCAGATGGAATCTCCCCTTGGGTTCTAAAGGAAGGAGCAAGAGAACTGAGCCTACCACTCTCCATAGTGTATAACAAATCACTGGCAACAGGGAACTGCCAGATATTTGGAAAGCAGCTAACGTAGTCCCGATATACAAGAAAGGGGATAGACAGGAGGCACTGAACTACAGGCCAGTGTCCCTAACCTGCATACCATGCAAGCTGATGGAGAAGATTGTGCGAAAAAAAACTAGTGGAGCATCTGGAGCGAAGGAACTTTGTAACACAGCATCAACATGGGTTCAGGGATGGCAGGTCCTGCCTCACAGGGTTACTTGAATTCTACGACCAGGCAACAAAAATAAGGCAAGAAAGAGAAGGGTGGGCAGACTGCATATTTTTGGATTGTCAGAAAGCCTTTGATACAGTGCCACACAAGAGGCTAGTGCGAAAGTTGGAGATGCAGGCTGGAGTGAGAGGGAAGGTACTCCGGTGGATAGAGGAATACCCAACCAACAGGAGACAACGAGTCTGTGTGAGGGGTGAGGTCTCAGATTGGCGAGACGTCACAAGTGGAGTCCCGCAGGGGTCAGTCCTTGGACCTATACTGTTTCTGGTATATGTAAATGATCTCCCAGAGGGTATAGATTCGTTCCTCTCAATGTTTGCCGACGATGCAAAAATTATGAGGAGGATTGAAACAGAGGATGATAGTAGGAGGCTACAAGATGACCTGGATAGACTGAGTGAATGGTCCAACAAATGGCTGTTGAAGTTCAACCCGAGTAAATGCAAAGTAATGAAACTAGGAAGTGGAAACAGGAGGCCAGGCACAGGATACAGAATAGGAGATGAAGTACTTAATGAAACAGACAGAGAGAAAGATCTAGGAGTTGATATCACACCAAACCTGTCTCCTGAAGCCCACATAAAGAGAATAACGTCTGCGGCATATGCGAGGCTGGCTAACATCAGAACGGCGTTCAGGAACCTGTGTAAGGAATCATTCAGAATCTTGTACACCACATATGTAAGACCAATCCTGGAGTATGCGGCCCCAGCATGGAGCCCGTACCTTGTCAAGCACAAGACGAAGCTGGAAAAAGTCCAAAGGTATGCTACTAGACTAGTCCCAGAACTAAGAGGCATGAGTTATGAGGAAAGGCTGCGGGAAATGCACCTCACGACACTGGAAGACAGAAGAGTAAGGGGGGACATGATCACAACCTACAAATCCTCAGGGGAATCGACCGGGTAAACAAGGATGAACTATTCAACACTGGTGGGACGCGAACAAGGGGACACAGGTGGAAGCTGAGTACCCAAATGAGCCACAGAGACGTTAGAAAGAACTTTTTCAGTGTCAGAGTAGTTAGTAAATGGAATGCATTAGGAAGTGATGTGGTGGAGTCTGACTCCATACACAGTTTCAAATGTAGATATGATAGAGCCCAATAGGCTCAGGAATCTGTACACCAGTTGATTGACGGTTGAGAGGCGGGACCAAAGAGCCAGAGCTCAACCCCCGCAAGCACAATTAGGTGACAATTAGGTGAGTACACACACACACACACAAACTGGAGGCCTACCGTCTAAACGGAGAGAGTTCGTTGGTTATAATTCTAATGGTCCCATATCGAATCTCAGTTGATGCAATAGCAAATCGACAGATATTCTTTAACCTGATTCTCCTGTTCACCGGCTCCCCTCCGACCGGGGAGCCAGTCGGCCGAGCGGACTTATCAAGTCCAGTGTCCTTCACTGGACACTGGACTTGTGATCGTGTGGTCCCGGGTTCGATTCCGGGCGCCGCCGAGAAACAATAGGCAGAGTTTCTTTCACCCTGTGCCCCTGTTACCTTGCAGTAAAACAGGTACCTGGGTGTTAGTCAGCTGTCACGGGCTGCTTCTTGGGGGTGGAGGCCTGGTCGAGGACCGGACCGCGGGGACACTAAAGCCCCGAAATCATCTCAAGAAGAACCTCAAGAGATAAGCACAAATGAATCCATCAATGGATCCATCTATCTATCTACTTATATCTGTCAATCCATCAATCTATCTTCCCATAAACCAACCATTTATCATTATATACATCTATCTATCCATTTATCCGTCCATCAACTCTTCTGTCTATCCATCCATCTACTCATATGTCTTTCCATCCATCAGATAGACGGATGCATCTATGCATCCGTCTATCCGTCAATGTATATATTTAGCAATCAATGTAAACATCCATCTATCTACTTATATAAATTTTCCTTTAATCCCTGTTTCACTTGCACCACTCCCCCCATTTTCTCCCTCTGCATCCCTGTTTCACCTGCACCACTCCCCCTGTTCCACCATCCCCATCCCTGTTTCACCTGCACCACTCCCCCTCTTCCGCCATCCCCATCCCTGTTTCACTTGCACCACTCCCCCTATTCCCCCATCCCCATCCCTGTTTCACTTGCACCACTCCCCCTATTCCCCCATCCCCATTCCTGTTTCACTTGCACCACTCCCCCTGTTCCCCCATCCCCATCCCTGTTTCACTTGCACCACTCCCACTCTTCCCCCATCCCCATCCCTGTTTCACTTGCACCACTCCCCCTGTTCCCCTATCCCCATCCCTGTTTCACCTGCACCACTCCCCCTATTCCCCCATCCCCATTCCTGTTTCACATGTACAGCACCCCCTGTTCGCCCCTCTTCCTCCCTGTTTCACCTGCACCACTCCCACTGTTCCCTCTTTTCATTCCACCTCTAAATCCCGTATCCTCCCCCCCCCCCACCACCACCTTTGCACCTCTTCCTTTAACTTAAATCAGGACCAATAAACTACTTTATGTGTTTAATTTAGGTTTTTTCTAAGTACGAAAAAGTCTTCAGCTATCTCAAGCATTATTTTACAATTAACTTTAATTAAATTGGTAAGGGGGGGTTGGGTGATAAGAATAATTAATAATTATTCCTAAATCCTTTAGCTAAAGTCAACACTGACCAACCTATGCCCGTTCCCTACCCCAGACCATTCCCTCTACAAATACATTAATTTAGTAATAATAAGCCTTAATAATATATTAATAAATAAATTTTAAAATAAATCTGTGTATGGCTGCAGCCTCCAGCATGTGGCGTCATTACATAGACAGACATTCTCTTTATATATATATATATATATATATATATATATATATATATATATATATATATATATATATATATATATATATATATATATATATATATATATATATATATATATATATATATATATATATATCAATTTACATAAATAAATATTCACTAATATATTCCTTTAAAATTGACACAATCGGATTAAGGCGTCCTGTACATACCAGTTGCATTGCTCCTGGCAGTATGGGTTCGAGTCACTTCTGGCATGTGAGTTTTCAGTTGCATATAGTCCTGGGGACCATTAAGGCTTGTTTGTATGTGTATATATATATATATATATATATATATATATATATATATATATATATATATATATATATATATATATATATATATATATATATATATATATATATATATATATATATATATATATATATTAGTATATTTTGGTAGCAGTCTTTCCTGTAGACATATATTATTAAATATGACCGAAAAAGTAAGATTAATAATTCTAACACGAATTTTCTCAATCTTTCGTACATTACGCTTCACTGTTGGAGGTAAATCAAAAATCACTTCTCCAAAATTCATTTTTATTTTTAGTCTGACGCGACACGGGCGCGTTTCGTAAAACTTATTACATTTTCAAAGACTTCACAAATACACAACTGATTAGAACTTGCGTTTCCCTGATTTTATATCTACATTTGAGTGAGGTGGGAAGGGTGATGTGGCATTACATTTGAGTGAGGTGGGAAGGGTGATGTGGCATTAACACAAGACAGAACACTAGGGGATATTAATAGGGTATTAAAAGTATCAACACAAGACAGAACAGAAACAATGGGTATTGAATAGAAGTGTTTGTAGAAAGCCTATTGGTCCATATTTCTTGATGCTTCTATATTGGAGCGGAGTCTTGAGGTGGGTAGAATATAGTTGTGCAATAATTGGCTGTTGATTGCTGGTGTTGACTTCTTGATGTGTAGTGCCTCGCAAACGTCAAGCCGTCTGCTATCGCTGTATCTATCGATGATTTCTGTGTTGTTTACTAGGATTTCTCTGGCGATGGTTTGGTTATGGGAAGAGATTATATGTTCCTTAATGGAGCCCTGTTGTTTATGCATCGTTAAACGCCTAGAAAGAGATGTTGTCTTGCCTATATACTGGGTTTTTTGGAGCTTACAGTCCCCAAGTGGGCATTTGAAGGCATAGACGACGTTAGTCTCTTTTAAAGCGTTCTGTTTTGTGTCTGGAGAGTTTCTCATGAGTAGGCTGGCCGTTTTTCTGGTTTTATAGTAAATCGTCAGTTGTATCCTCTGATTTTTGTCTGTAGGGATAACGTTTACTATTAACAATATCTTTCAGGACCCTTTCCTCTGTTTTATGAGCTGTGGAAAAGAAGTTCCTGTAAAATAGTCTAATAGGGGGTATAGGTGTTGTGTTAGTTGTCTCTTCGGAGGTTGCATGGCTTTTCACTTTCCTTCTTATGATGTCTTCGATGAAACCATTGGAGAAGCCGTTATTGACTAGGACCTGCCTTACCCTACAGAGTTCTTCGTCGACTTGCTTCCATTCTGAGCTGTGGCTGAGAGCACGGTCGACGTATGCGTTAACAACACTCCTCTTGTACCTGTCAGGGCAGTCGCTGTTGGCATTTAGGCACATTCCTATGTTTGTTTCCTTTGTGTAGACTGCAGTGTGGAAACCTCCGCCCTTTTCCATGACTGTTACATCTAGAAAAGGCAGCTTCCCATCCTTTTCCGTCTCGTAAGTGAAACGCAGCACGGAACTCTGCTCAAATGCCTCCTTCAGCTCCTGCAGATGTCTGACATCAGGTACCTGTGTAAAAATGTCGTCAACATACCTGCAGTATATGGCCGGTTTCAAGTTCATGTCGACTAAGACTTTTTGCTCGATGGTATCCCATGTAGAAGTTTGCAAACAGGACACCTAGGGGAGAACCCATGGCGACCCCATCTACTTGCTTATACATGTGCCCATCCGGGCTCAAGAAGGGTGCCTCTTTAGTACAAGCTTGGAGTAGTTTCCTCAGAATACTTTCTGGCATGTCAAGAGGAGTACAGGCTGGATCACGATACACTCTGTCGGCTATCATTCCGATTGTCTCGTCCACAGGTACGTTGGTAAACAACAGTTCTAATCAGTTGTGTATTTGTGAAGTCTTTGAAAATGTAATAAGTTTTACGAAACGCGCCCGTGTCGCGTCAGACTAAAAATAAAAATGAATTTTGGAGAAGTGATTTTTGATTTACCTCCAACAGTGAAGCGTAATGTACGAAAGATTGAGAAAATTCGTGTTAGAATTATTAATCTTACTTTTTCGGTCATATTTAATAATATATATATAATATATATATATATATATATATATATATATATATATATATATATATATATATATATATATATTTAAAAAATCTGTCATATTTGAAAATTAAATAATAAATATTTTATTATTAAATTTAATTTATTTTTTATATTAATATAATTATTTAATAATTTAATTAAAATAATAATTTATTAAAAACATTAATTTGATTTATTTATTTAATAAATTAAATAATAAATAATAAATTAAAATATTGATATATACTTGTGTGTCCAGGAGGCCATCTGTGTTCCCCTCAGATGGTCTCCCTTATCACAGTTTGTGTCTGTGTGTGAGTGTCCGGGCGAGTGTGTGTGAGTGTGAAGTGTCCCTGTGAGTGTCCGGGTGCGTGTGTGTCCGGTTTATACCTGTGGGTCCAGGAGGCCATCTGTGTCCCCTCAGATGGTCTCCCTTATCACAGTCTATGGGTGTGTGTGAGTGTGAGTGCCCCTGTGAGTGTTCGGGTGAGGGTGTGTGTGTGTGTGTGTGTCCGGGTTTATATGAGGTTTGGTTCCAGGGAAACATCCTTCCCCTCCCCCCCTTCCCATATCTCCTC